>NC_081568.1:114743106-114848301 GCF_022355385.1 Mustela nigripes | reverse complement strand
ATATATATATAATTTCTGCCACTGTTAAAATACAGCATTTTACTCCTTCCTATCTAACCTGTACTTTGGGAACTCCACAATTCACAGATTAAACTTCTACGTCATCTTACTTCCAACCATTTCCCTTCACCTCCACCATCTCCAGCTTGGTCCCCTTGGGCCCCTTCCAGCCTACACATTGTTTAAAACCTAGTAACCAGAACTATCCTTTTATAATATAATTCAGATTTCATCACTTCTCTGCTTCTTAGGTCCTTTTAGACAAAAGCTATGGTTTTACACAAGCCCTCCAGGGCTGACAGGATCCACCTTCTGCTTACATCTACCCTTATGGGTACTCCCGCCATCCTTGCTCCAGCCACTCTGGTTACCTGCCTCACACATGCTGGCATACCCCAGGTGAGTGATTTACCCACTGTTCCGCAGAAGGATTCTTTCCTCTCCTCCTTCAGGGCATTTCTTGAGTGTCACCATGTCATTCCATCCTCAGACCATGCTATTAAAATCTGAAACGTCTATTGTAGACATTGCTCCTATAAACATTTGGGTGCATGTGCCCCTTCGGATCTACAATAGCCAAACTATGGAAAGAACCTAGATGTCCATCAACAGATGAATGGATCAAGAAGAGGTGGTATATATACATAATGGAATACTATGCAGCCATCAAAAGAAATGAAATCTTGCCATTTGCAACGACGTGGATGGAACTAGAGCGTATCATGCTTAGCGAAATAAGTCAATCGGAGAAAGACAACTATCATATGATCTCCCTGATATGAGGAAGTGGAGATGCAACATGGACGGGTTAAGGGGGTAGGAGAAGAATAAATGAAACAAGATGGGATTGGGAGGGAGACAAACCATAAGAGACTCTTAATCTCACAAAACAAACTGAGGCTTTCTGGGGGGAGAGGGGTTGGGAGAGGGGGTGGGGTTATGGACATTGGGGAGGGTATGTGCTATGGTGAGTGCTGCAAAGTGTGCAAACCTGGTGATTCACAGACCTGTACCCCTGAGGATAAAAATACATTGTATGTTTATTAAAAAAAAAATTTAAAAAAAACTGAAACGGCATAATTCCTTTCCTATTTCACCTTTCTCCCTCATATTAACAACACTTTAATTTCATTTTTTAAATATGCCTCTGTTTCCTCCTTATTAGACTGTGAGACCTCTGAGGATGGGGGGTGGGGGAGGTTGTCATTTTTGCTCACTATAGCATCAGTGAGTATCCCAAAAAGTGCCTGATACATAGTAGGTGCTTAGCAAGAATTGAGGGGGCTAAAGAGTTTCTGTGAGATTCTTTGGAGACTATCAGACCTTCACTTTAACTTGACATCAACTTTTCCAATTTATTTTGGTAATTTTGGTAGGCATGGACAGTTTATCAGGATGACAAGATAAATCTAATGGGAAAGAAATAAACTTCATACCTCATATATTTGCCCAGAGCTGTTCTTCAATGACATTGTACTGATAGTATAATCTGGGGATTCAGGACTAGAGTTTAAAAATAAAGTTAAAAAGCATCAGTCAGTTTCATGGGTACATCAACACTTCTGGGACAAAGACCCCCGACAGAAAGGATATTTTATGCTTTCATTCAAACTAGGCTGAACAATGATTTTACAGAAATCTTAGTAGTATATGAATTACAGTATTTTGAGCCAATGTAGTAGTAACAACTTGCTACAGGGCCTTCCCATGAGGGAAAATAATCATGTTACAGATCTTAAGACATTTAACAGCCAATGTTACATCTGTATGCAAAGAAAAAATAAAGGATGTTTTTGGGTATTAAATCTCTTTGTGAATCTTCATAAACAAAATATTTAAATGTTTTTACATATATTTTTCTCTGTATAAAACTACTTTTGAATTACAGAAGTGATTTTTTTCATGTGTAGTATATAAAATATTTCTGTACTATCAGTTTTAGCCAGTTCTATGTAATATCCCTTGCAGTATTCTTTCTATACGTCATTTGAAGATCTCACTCAGGGCTACCTGGGTGGCCCAGTTGGTTACGTGTCTGCCTTTGACTCAGGCCATGATCCCAGCCAGGGTCCTGGGTTTGAGTCCTACATCAGGCTCCTTGCTCAGCAGGGAGTCTGCTTCTCCCTCTGCTGCCTTTCCCCCAGCTTCTGCTCTCTCTCTTTCTCTCTCTTTCTCTGACAAATAAATAAATAAATAAAATCTTAAAAAAAAAGAAAATCTCACTCAAATATATTATGTAGATTATATATTAAGAGTTCATCAGTCATAATTTTTCTTTTCCTTCACAACTTAGTGGCACAGATTTTTATTTCCTACATAAAACCAAAGTATTACTGGTAAATTAATATTTGAGCAAAATGAAACTTCCACTCTTGAAGGTTTTGTTAATTGACAAAATGTAATTCAATAATTAATATCAAAATATTTTTAGTTTATAAAAAGCTAGATTCAAATGAGTTTGAGACAAAAAAAAAAAAGAGGGGCCTTAATAATGATTTAAGTGGCCTTTATAGGTCACTTAACAGGATATGGAAGTTTTCGATCCTTCTCCCATCTTCTAAGAAAAACAAAATTAATGAATTCTCTCTAAGAGTCAAGAATCTATACAATTTCCTAAGTACATGGGCAATACAACTCACATTCACGGGATCTCCTCTGTCTTAGTTTTTGTTTTGGTTTTCCTAAACTGTAAGTACTCTAAATGAATCACATGTACATAACCATGTTTTTCTATAAAATCATAGAAACGATAAGACTTCTCTTCTCATGGGGATACACTCACCGAAATGTTTGACTCTAATAAGCTATCTGTAGAAGATTTTTATGTCACCATTTGCAAAATTGCCCAAATGTGGCCTAAAATGTTTCTAAATTCAAACTTTAGTTGCTGAAAATATCTAGGGTTAAGAATCTCTATGGAAAAGATGGTGATGAGATAAATATTATCAGGGCACCTAGGTGGCTTAGTCGGTAAGAATCTGCCTTCAGCCCAGCTCATGATCCCAGGGTCCTGGGATTGAACCCCAAATTGTGCTCTCTGCTCCTCAGGGAGTCTGCTTCTCCTTCTACCGGCTGCTCCCCGTGCTTGTGCTCTCTCTCTCTCTCTCTCTGTCAAATAAATAAATAAAATCCTTAAAAAAAAAAAAAAGCGACTATTATCCCAGCCTCATTTCCTTGCTTTCCCCCCCAAATTTTTTTTTTCAGCTTAAGCAGTGAAGATTTATTGAGAATTCCTGAGATGGTGGTTATTGCCACCCAACCTGGAGGGAGGAATGAACACTGTAGAAAATCACTCAGAAATCATACTGTTCCAACACCTCTGGCCAACATAGGGAGAAGAAAAATTATTCCCCTGAAAATTGGTCAGGATTTATTCATCCAAGAAGAGTTGGGAGGACAGATGCAGGGGCAAACATCACATGATACACGGGGTGGGATGGGGGTATGCTGGACCCCAAGCTGGTGCCTCAAAAAATAGGCATGAAACAGATCTACTTCCTCTCTGGGAGTGGAGCTCCTAGTCAGTTGGCTCATTTCTTACTCTTGATGAGTCTGTCATAGCCTGTGGTGAAACTTTCATCCTTTAGGTTCAGGACAAGGTTGTCAGCAGTGAGACAGATACAGTTCTGTGATGCTGTCATCATCTTGGAGATGTTCTGGGCTGCCTGGATCTTGCACAGTTTGATATAGCAAGGGTTCTTGCTCAGGGCTTCTCCAAAGTGAGCAGGTTCGGGTTAAGGCTTAACCCAGGCCAGGTCCTACCTTCCGTTCCCAACCTACTATTCCATCCTTTCTCTGGACTGTCAGATCCAAGGCTGTGCTTGGATAACTCATGCCTAGTCCCACTTTGGTCCTCACCTGTGGGACCCTTATAGGCAACTGCTAAAATATATATTAAGAATCCACTTTCTCTTGATTACTTGGACATTTTTAAAAGGATTTTTCTCCTATAAAAATGACCACCAAATATATTAAGACTATTCCACGAGACTGTGGATAGTTAGCTTCATTTGTTTTTCCCCCCAAGGAATAGATAGTTCTGGAATACCTTAGTAAAACACCAGTGATCATCTATTAATCAGACTTTAATGCCATGGTATTTAACAGGGCTCTGAAGGAAGGTGGCCAAACCAAGCTCAACAACACAGCCAAATCATCAGCTTCTATGCCATACAATACAAAGAAAAGAGAATTTCTAAAAGGTCTACCATCATTCCCTATGAGCACTCCTTCTCTAGCTGCTACAGTTATGGGGGAAATAGCAGGGCCTGATAGAATCTTATGCCCTCGTTAGTGAGAACCTGGAGACCTCCAAACTGCCTCTCTATATCCTGCTTATGTGGCAACATTGTCAATGTATGATATGGTATAAGTAAAAGATGCAGAATCTTTATACCTTATCCAACTCAAAACCTCAATTTCAGTCCTGTTAATCAACCCCTTATTTCTACCCCTACAAATCCACAACTCTATGATTAGAAAAGGGGGAAATCAAAAGGTAGTAAATGGTTTTTGCTCTCAAGGAAATTAGAATTGAAACAGTAACATAAAAATACAACTGAATATAATATGGGGTCTAGGTCCCAACAGAAAACAAAAAGCAAATTCGAACAGAGTACAAGGAAGAGAGTCTAATATAGAGAGATGCACAAAATATGGGGAGAAGACAGGGAGGTCACAGGATCAGTGTAATAACAAGCTCTCCAGAAATATTAAAGCATCTTTAGCACTCCCACCTCTAGCCCTGAAAGGGTCAGGGAAGGCAGCTGCAGAGCGCTCTTACAAAAACCAGGTGACACGAGAGAGGATACTGTGACATGGCCATCCTGTGATGGAGAGACAGAGGCAGCTTCAGACAAACATGCAGGGAGGCATTTTAGAAGCATAAACACTAACCTCAATGTCTCTCTTCCCTCCCTACCTGTTAAACCTCATAAGCCAAATCCAACAGGAGCCAGAGGTCAAAGAACCCTGTTAATAAAAACTAGTCAGAATCACTTCCTGGGGTACAGAGCAAGGTAGAGCAGAATGGAAAAACAATCTAAAGGAATAATGAAGATATCCACCACATACATTTAAAAACCATATACCACTGCCCTAAATTCCAAACACAGAAGTCAGGATACTTGGAAAAGCTGGGTTCTCATTTAATTCCTCATTTTAAAAAATTTAGAAGAAGCACCTCAAATAAACTCTTATTCATAATAATTTGTCATATGATAGTAACCGTGGTATTTTCTTTTCATGGTTATTTATTATTTTGTCTTTCTCGGGTTCATTACAAATATGTGAGTTCCTGCAAATATAAGCATTAAAACAAACAAACAAACAACAACAACAACAAACCCTTGTGTAGAAAGAGATAGAATAGTTAAGGTTCTCAAACAAAATGCAATCATGAAAACATTGGTCTGAGACAACGTCTACCCCTAAAACAAGAAGGATTTGATCAGATGAACATAGCTTTTTTTTTTTTAATTTGTATAATTTTTTATTTTTTATAAACGTATATTTTTATCCCCAGGGGTACAGGTCTGTGAATCACCAGGTTTACACACTTCACAGCTCTCACCAAAGCACATACCCTCCCCAATGTCCATAATCCCACCCCCCTTCTCCCATCCCCCCCTCAGCAACCCTCAGTTTGTTTTGTGAGATTAAGAGTCACTTATGGTTTGTCTCCCTCCCAATCCCATTTTCTTTCATTTATTCTTCTCGTACCCACTTAAGCCCCCATGTTGCATCACCACTTCCTCATATCAGGGAGATCGTATGATAGTTGAACATAGCTTTTTGAAAAAAACTTTGAATACACTGAATGCCTCAGAACCTCATTAAAAAGTAAATAAGAGAAAGAAACTCTTTGAAGAGCAGATAGTGAATATGAAGTATTGCACAGACCTAAAACAGATAATAATATTTACTGATGACTTTTTAGAAGCTGGGAATATTCTGGTAGGCACATTTAACATGTGGTCTCACAAACACAACATTCCTAAGAAATAGAGGATTATTAGTCTAATTTTACAGATAAAGAAACTAGTTTAAAGACTTTAAGTAGTTGTTCAGCCCACACAGCTAGCAGATCAAAGAGATAGGACTTAAAGTTGGCTCTTTCTGATACCCCAAAATCTTACTTAAAAACAATATTAATGAACTATTGCCCTTTAATTAAGAAAAGTTAGATTTGTCAGAGTCAGTAAGGAAAATACAATATTCTTATGTAAAATGTATCTAAGTCATAAATATTTGGTATTTTTAAAAGATTTTATTTATTTATTATTGACAGACAGGGAGAAGGAGAGAGAGAGAGAGTATAAGCAGGAGGAGTAGGAGGCTGAGGGAGAGGGAGAGGAACAAGCAGGCTTCAGGCTAAGCAAGAAGCCTGATGCCAGGCTCACACCCAAGATCAGGCTCACACCCTGGGATCATGACCTGAGCCAAAGGCAGACGTTAACTGACTGAACCACACAGATGCCCCTAAATACTTGGTATTTTAAAAATTGTGAAGTTATAAGATCATATTTTAATTCCAGCAATTTATGGTTTTCCTACTTTATCCAGATCTGTAGTTAGTCATATTAGTTATGTCATTATTCAGATGAAAAATACAGATAATTCTTCTGTAAAACCCATCTTCTTTTTTCCATTTCCCAACACTTATTTTTGTTGACTCATTGGTAGCAACTTTATGCTGATAATAATAACTAAGTAGGATAGCAGACAAAATAGATTGATTCTTGGGGTGCCTGGGTGGCTCAGTGTGTTAAGCCTCTGCCTTCAGCTCAGGTCATGATCTCAGGGTCCTGGGATCGAGCCCCACATGGGGCTCTCTGCTCAGCAGGGAGCCTGCTTCCTCTTCTCTGTCTCTGCCTGCCTCTCTGCATACTTGTGATCTCTGTCAAATAAATAAATAAAATCTTTAAAAAAATAGATTGATTCTTATAAAACAAGTTCATATTAATAAAAGTATGGTTGATGTACAGAAAAATAAAAACAGAAAAACAGGTACAATGTGAACACATACAAAATGTCTTAATTTTTGTGTCTTTCTTATGGTGTCATCAGCTATTTGTTTTTTTTTGTTGTTTTTTTTTTTTTTAAGATTTTATTTATTTATTTGACAGACGGAGATCACAAGTAGGCAGAGAGACAGGTAGAGAGAGAGGAGGAAGCAGGCTCCCTGCCGAGCAGAGAGCCCGATGTGGGACTCGATCCCAGGACCCTGAGATCATGACCTGAGCCAAAGGCAGAGGCTTTAACCCACTGAGCCACCCAGGCGCCCAGTCATCAGCTATTTGAATCATATGTTCTCTCTTAATAACTTTCCCTGTGAATATTATATAGTCATAGACCTAATACACTGACACACAGCTGTACCAAAATATAGAAGACTTTTAAATTATTTGGTAAATTGTTAAAAAAAAAAGATTCTTTTTACTTAAAACATTACATGAACTATTTTTGTGATTTGCATCTCTAATTATCTTCAAATTTTTACATATCAAAACAAGACATGTCATAATCCATTAACTGATACAATACAGCATTGTAAATCATGATGTAATAGATCATTTGCCATGGCTCAGTGCTTTCAATAATGATGTAATACAAATTTATATGAAGGAATGTTTAATACATATACATATGTTTTAAAAACTAAGCTCTCTTCTTCAAGAATGGAAGCACACTAAACATTAAACATTGTTCTTACTTATTTTTTTTTTCACAAAACACCAGTATAATATTCTAAAGAAGAAAATTCCCAGGATACAATGATAGTTTTATCATTAGACTTTGTGGAAATTTCAATCTTATGCCCTTCATACATCTTAATTTTCCTCATATAATAAAAAAATCTTTATGATCTATGGATAATTGGACTGGATACATATAATCAACCCTCAATTATCATTTCAGAAGCAAGAAAGAAATTACACAGACAGATGAAATGCTCAGATAAAACAAGAATCAGAATCATGGAATTTAGAGCCTAAGGGACCTAAAAGTCAGCTACTCCAACCCCCTTGTTTCACAGATGAATAAATTGAGTATGGTAAAATGCAGAGATTTTCAAAAGATCACATAGCCAAGTTATTTGGCTCTCCAGGACTTGTGGGTCTTCTGACTGAGGCTCTTTCCACCATCCTGTACTGTCTTTGAAGCCCTTCCATGTGAAGAAGAACCAGTGACTTACACATATCTAGGCACACTCCCTGACAATCTTCCAATTCTGCCTGTCACATTACTTTAAACTCTCACCTCAGCACTGAAAACGTTGCTCAAAAGCAACCACTGTTTGTTTGCTTGTTTTTTTTTTTTTTTAAGAATTTTAAAAGTTTGTCAACTGGCTAGTGAAAGCAATTAATTTCACCCAGGTTTACCATCTTTCTAACCATGTATTTTGAAGGACACATCAGGGATAAGAAAAGCAGAAAAAAACAAAGAAAAATGCAGTTGAGTCAATGTCCTAAAGACAGAAACTCCAAAAAGAAAAAAGGGGGGCTCATCCATTCATTTGTTTAACAATCTTTCATAAAGTATTTGAATATTGTGATTTCCAAACTTTCCTTCTGATAAAATTCCCTTCTGATAAAATTTTCCTTCTGATAAAATACCACTAGTCCTCAGGATCGTAACACAGTAGTCAGGTTTAGCTCAGGAAATTACACCCTTAATTTTGATTAGAAAAATCACAGGAAACTCTGTACCACATGGAAGCAATCAGTTCCCCTGTAGGAACAGAATGATTAACAAGAAGGAACACTGGCTTCATGGAGTTTATAGTTTAGAGGTATAGATAAAGACACAAATAAATAATAACCACATAGTGGACCCTCATTTGATGAGAGAAGGAAACTTCCTAGGATGAAACATATGAACAACAAAGGACATTTTTATAGAGAGAACACAGCAGGTAGTGGGAATGGCATGTGCACAGCTAGGCAAAAGACGTATAGATAGATAAAAGGAAAAGGAGAAAGGAAACGCATAGAGCCAGTTTGTGAGTAAGTGAGGAGTAAGGTTTAGCCACACTTAAAATTCACAAAGTGGAGGTGGAGCCTAGTCAGGAATGGTATCTTCAGATCAAATAATCAAGGTTAGAAAGATCCAGCCTCAGCAATCTCAGAATGTCCTTGACCATGAGGACAACTTGATCACAGTCCAACACTGGGATCATTGCTCTGAAAAGCAGTTTCTATAACTAATTGGAGTGAGGACAAGACCACATAGTGGGGAAACCATTTGGGAACTGGATGGCAAGACCAAGTAAGCCTTCAGAATATTTATAAGAATATGAATCTACATTTGGTGTTTTCAGACAAATTTTCAGAGTTATCATAAAAGAATGAAAGCTGCTTCAGGATTGCCCACTCAATCCTTATGCAATCTTATCTGTTAGGGTCTTCCAAAACTAGCGGAAATCCACCGATTGTTTAGGGACCTCCAAAGCAACCTATGTCAATGTTTAATAATTCTCATTGTCAGAAAATATGTACCAATACCTAATCAAATCCCCCTACACTTTTTGTTGTTGTTGTTCAAACCTTTTTGTTCAATAGCCATTAGGTAGAGGTAACTTGTTAACTGCTGTTGATTTTGTGGTTTTTCCAAAAACATTAAGATACATTTTCCTTTCCTTCTCTAAAATTAGTAGTTCAATGCCATTAACTTCTCCTTAGAGTTCGTATTTTCAACTATATCCTTAGCTTGTAATTATAGCTTTTGCTTTCCTTTATACTACTTGTGTTTAGCCATAAGGCCTAGCTGGCTTTGTCTGTGTCTTTAATATGTTAGCTTTTTTTTTTCTTTTTTAAGCATGTCAGACACTCTTTTCATAAAGCAAATATATTTGTTAAGTATTTGAAAAAATAGTTTATGTAAAACAAAATAGAAATATTTTTTCTACATTCTGTTAAATTTTAAAAAGATATTGTTTATACTCCATTAAATGAATAAAATGCCTCTACATTTACAGTTTAAAATACCAAAAAAGATGGAGAAAGTAATTGGATTTAAAAAGGCTTCTCTAAGCATAAAACAAAAAGTATAAACATTTGCCTATAGAAATGTTGTGAGGCAAAATGTAATAGACCAGCTTTAAATTTAAAAGCAAATGGAAAAGTATATGTAACATATTCATCCATATAAGTTATGCTACTCCTAACTATAACAGTTATAATACTTCTAAACAAGAAAGAGCCAAGTTACAAAAAGGGGGGAGCAAACTAAAAGGCCAAAAACAAAAACTTGAAGATTATAAGATTTTTAAATGCAAAAAGTTTAAAACCACTTTAGAGTCGTTTCTATTTGTCCGTATGGGCACACACATACACACACATACACACACACACACACACAGTGATAATGTTCAGAACAGATGAGGATGCAGTAAAAGAAGTTACGTGTAAAACACAACAATCTTCTTTGAAGCAACTGAGTAATAGCAAACAAAATTTCTAGCGTAGTCCCTGTGATTCTTTTGCAAAAATTGGTTCTACAAAAATATTCACATAAACATGTAAAAATATGTGTATAAGAATGTTTACTACAATTTTGTCTCCATTAATAAAATATTGGAAATCATCTAAACATATGTTAATTAAATAACATATGATTCATCTGCATGTTGGACTATTATGCAACTATAAAAAGTGAGGCAAAACTATATGACTTGAAACAGAAGAGTTCACAATATATTATTAAATGAAACAAGCAATTATATATTATATATATAGTGTGTGTATACACATACTATATATTTTATATATATTATATATAATTATATATATTATATATATGTTATATATATTATATTATATATTATATATATTATATATATAGTGTGTGTGTATATATATATATATATATAGTATGTAGTACATGTAGTACGGTATTCTATTGTTTTTTAGACATAACATTTGCTTGTGTGTATGTCAATATACATGCATAGTATACATTATACACATGTAAACAATGAGGGTTGTATATAAAATGTTACTGGAAGTTATTTCTGGGAAATGAGATTAATGATGATATGTCATTTTTAACTTTACTATTTTCTGTAATCTTTAAATATTTTACAATAAATTTGTATTGTTTTATAAAAAAGAAGTAATTATGAGATATTTTCAAAGTAGTAGTCATATAGGCCCATTTTAAAGAATCAGTGTGGGCAAGTAAATTTTATCATGTTCTTTACTTCTAAACTAGCAAAAGTTGGTACTCAGTGAAAATTGAAATGCTTGATTAAAAGCAGATTAACTGTATCATGATAAAGTATTTGAGTTTTTTTGCTGATGTTTTTATAAGTTAAATTCTTTTTTTTTTACAGATTTTATTTATTTATTTGACAGACAGAGATTACAAGCAGGCAGAGAGGCAGACAGAAAGAGAAGGGGAAGTAGGCTCCCCACCAAGCAGAGAGCCCAACTCAGGGCTCGATCCCAGGACCCCGAGATCATGACCTGAGCCGAAGGCAGAGGCTCAACCCACTGAGCCACCAGGCGCCCCTATATTCTTATTTTTAAAAAATATATTATTTATTTATTTGTCAGAGAGAGCATGAGAGAGAGAGCACAAGTAGGGATAGGAGTAGAGGGAGAAGCAGACTCCCTGCTGAGCAGGGAGACCAATGTGGGACTTGATCACAGGACCCTGAGATCATAACCTGAATCGAAGGCAGTCGCTTAACCGATTGAATCACCCAGGTACCCTAAGTTAAATACCTACTATGTAAACAAGCACTATGGCTTTGAGTATAAGAAGTAAAAACTGTAGACTCTATGTTCTCATAGATGTAATCATCTGTGAATCAATGCAGATTGGGGTGGTGGGGGATGATGAGGTCATTACAAATGGAAAACACTAAATTTTCCCAAAAAGACAATTTCAATGGTGACATGTATATTTAATCATAACAAAAGTACAAGCCATCTCATCGTTAACTCAGCATCTTGCCAAGTCTGGGCTTTTTCTTCTTGCAGAAAGTAAATCAAACAGCAAAGTACCTATTTGCACACCAAATTCTGATCAACAAAAACTAATCTGTGAATTAGAAGTGATATAAAATTTTAAGTTAAATGGCCAACTATTGTTAGTATTTGTGATAGTCAAAGAGGGACACTTGCACAGTAGAACTTGAACTATACATATAATCTTTAAGAAAAGCAAATGTCAAAAAGTTCATGTAAAAGACTATAATTTAGTAAAAGAGAATATGGCTTAGGAGTGATAACTCCTAAGAGTTTCACGATACCAAAAAAATATATATATTGCTTTAAAAGAAAAGGGACATATATAAATATTAAAGATAACTTACAAAAAGAGAATAAGTTAAAAAACAAAAGGCAGAAACAGGTAAAGCAGCTTATAAGCCCACCACTTACACCCCACGCCTCCAAAAAAAGAGAAAAAAGAAAGATACTTAAAAGACAAATATGTAAAAAAAAAAAAAAAGGATCGGGTCTGTAATAAACAGGTGAGACATATGAAAGTATGAAAGCCCACAAGAAAGCCTTTCAAAAAAAAAAAATTTAAGTCACAAAAAGGGACATATTACGTATAAATAGGAAAAAAAAAAAACCAAAAACAAGTAAATGTGCCCTCTTGTTGGAGCACATAATATTCCGAGAGATGATTGACCAGCTATGCCTATTAAATGTTCATCTTCTTGGATAAATGATATAATAAGATTATCATTATTTTTCTTACATTATATAACAATTTGTATTTTAGTTGAAACATCTCACATACATTTTATCATATGTATCTCACTGTCTCCTAGAATGTACATATATTGTCACTCTATCATTCTAATTTTATAGAGAAAAATGGAGACTCAGTAGTGGGATATATGTCAAGTCACACAGTAGGAAGATGGCACTCCAAGACCAGTTGAGCATAAGTTGTATCATTCAACTTTTCATGGAATCGGAAGTACACATGATATGAAGCACATTAGGGAAGAAAGTAATACAATTGATTTGGGTAATCCTGAGATTGCGGTGAATGCAGGACTTCCAGGAGAGGCACTCCATTTGGCAGTTGGACATACTGGTTTGTATTCAGGAAGGAGACCAGTGTGGAGGCTGCATTTAGAGTATAACAAACTGAGTATGGATAAGATCATCGTTCTTTGTGAAGACAGAAGAGTATTTGAAGAACGGATAGGGTGAGGAAAAGAGGTCAGGGCCTAATAAATGCTCAGGGAAGAGAAGGTTTACTTCTAGAAGACAGTTGTCAGACATAAACTGAGAAACAAACAGAGACAGTGACAGCGATAAGAGGCATATTGTTCAGCTGGTGTACCAGAGACCAAGTTGGTCTCCAGGGGGAAACATGGAAAAACCAAAAGAGATTTGATCATGTTTTTAATGCTGATATGATGAAGGAAGAAGAGAGGAAAATATATCATTAGATTGAAAAGTAAGAGTTGAAATGATGTCCTTATGAATAGGTCCACCCAGAGCATTGAAGGAGGTATTTGCTTAAGAAATGAGGGTCTTTTTCTTACTCCTTGTTCAGAGTGGGAGGGATATGGTGGTAAGATGTGTTTTTAAACTAATTTCCTGAATTTTCTCTCTAAATCAGGAATTGCGACTATTTGTAGAGTGTAAATGATGATGTGGTTGACTAAAAATTTGGAAGAAAGGAAGTTTCAAGATAGAAATAGAAGAAAAGCAAACCAAATGAAGAAAAAAGGATTACCAGCTAGCAAAGAGGATCCAAGTTCAAAGATCATGATTTGCAGGAGTTATACTGAGTGATTTTATTTTCTACCAGCATTCAGCAACCCAGATACGGTAGAAGGAAAGATGGACAATTGGATTAAATTGGAGTTAGAATTTTGAAGAGCGAACAGAAACAGAAGGGACAATGGGGCACCTGGGTGGCTCCACTGGTTAAGCCTCTGCCTGCCTTCAGCTCAGGTCATGATCCCAGAGTCCTGGGATCAAGCCTAGTGTTGGGTTCCCTGCTCAGCAGGGAGCCTGCTTCTCCCTCTCCCTCTGTCCTTCCCCCCAGCTTATACTCTCTCTCTGACTTCCCTCTCTCTCTCTCTTCCAAATGAATAAATTAAATCTTAAAGAAAAGAAAAGAAAGAAAGAAATGGAAGGGAGCAAATTGCCAAAAGAGTGATTGACATGATAGGCTGAAGTCTACATAGGATAGCGAAGCAAGTGAAGGGAGGAATGTTTCATTCTAAGAAAAAAGTAGAGAGGTCAATGCATTAGAAATCTTCTCTTTGTTGAAGTATAACATTGACAACTCTGACAACGCTGGCTTGTAAATTATTTTAACCTCTAAAAGTAGTATCTGGTAATAATGCAGAGCTTTGCAGAACAGTCTTCAGATTTCATGACATCAGCCTTAAACTGCTTGAGTCAAAACATATTCAGTCAAAAGAATGAGAAGATAAATATAGCCTAAAAGAAAATATTTATAAGACACATCCGATAAAGAAGGTTTATCCAAAATATACAAAGAACTCTGTAAACTCAACAATAAGAGAACAAATCAACCAGTTACAAAGTGGGCCAAAGGCCTTAACGGACAACTCACCAGAGAAGATAAACAGATGATAAATAAGCATACGAAAGACGCTCCACATCATACGCCATCTGGAATACGAGGCTACGCACCCATTAGTGTGGCCAAACCCCAAATACTGAAAACACTAAATGCTGGCGAGGATGTGGAGCCACAACTCTCAAAAATTGTTGATGAAAATACAAAATGGTATAGCCACGTTGGAAGACAGTTTGGTGGTTTTTTACAAAACTGAACATACTCTTTCCAAATGATTCAGCAATCCCACTTGTTGGCCATTTACCCAAAGGGGTTAAAAAACTTATATCCACACAGAAAACTGCACATGCCAGTTTATAGAAGCTTTATTCATAATATCTGGAAGTAACCAAGATGCCCTTCAACAGTTAAACAGATAAATAAAACTCTAGTACCATCAGATATTGAAATAAAGAAGAAATGAGCTAATAAACCTTGACAAAAGCCTGAAATGCATATTTCTAAATGGAAGATAACAAATGGAAAAATTTGACATACTATGTGACTCCAACAATAAGACATTCTGGGAAAGACAAAACAAGGGAATGAGTAAAAAGATCACTGGTTACCAGTGGTGGGGAGAGATGAAGAGGAGGAACAGAGAGGACTTTCAGGGCAATGAAACTACTCTGTCTTATATTATAATGACAGATACGAGTAATCATTTATTTGTTCAAACCCATAGAATGCACAATACTAAGAGTGAGCTCCAAAGTAAACTCTGGACTTGAGGTCATCATGATGTGTAGTATAGGTCTGTCAATTGTAAACAAATGTATCACACTGATGGAGAACTCCGAGAATGGGAAGGCTATATATGTATGGAATATGCAAGGAATCCATGGGATATCTCTGTATCTTCTCAATTTTTCTATGCCTTAGAAAAAGTCATAAAACCTAGTGTACAAACAAAAAAAAAACATATTCACCATGCAGTTCCTACCACATGAAATAATGTACTCTTGGCTAACTAATATATCCTATTCGAAAAAGACCAAATTGATAATGATATGCCCACCACAAATAGGGTTCAAAAACATAAAATTTAAAGTAATGTCTTAGCTTGACAAAATAGTAGTTGTCAAAATCTTGTCTCCAGACCAGCAGAATAGGCAAACCTTGGAGGCTTATCAAAAATATAAATTATTCACCACCCATCCTGTTACTGAATCAGAAACTATGGAGGTAAGGCCCAGTGATCTGTTTTTTTCACAAGCCCCCCAGATAGTTCTGATGCTTACTAACGTGTGAGAACGCCTGCAATCCAGCAATCTCATTGGTGAGAACTGATTGGCCCAAAAGGTCAGCCTGCATTTCTCTTTAATAACTGTGATTTCAACTTAACATTCTTTCAAAACAACGTAGTCTCAGGCCAACTTCTTACTATGAAAAACAGATTGATGAGACATGAAAAGGATTCAGTGGGCCATGAAGATAAGAACAAAAACAAGCAGCAGCACCACAGTACTCTGAAAAACAAACCACATTTTGACAGAACACTCTGGGTTTATGTACCTGCAGACATGGGTGACTTTAGTCTCTTCAAATTTGGCTGTTAGACCTATTGCCGTCCATAAAGGAAAGAAACCAAGGCTTTTGTAAATAGTAGTAATTAAACGATTTTAACAAAATACAGCAAAATCCCAGAATAATGAAAAAGAGACCGTGCATGGAAATTTCCTGAGCCCTGATTTCTGCCTCCAAAAAGAAAGCTGTAACAGGACGCTATTCATTACACTTTAACAGCTTGAGCAGTATTAAGGAGAAAGAAGAGAGACGGGGGAGTAGAGAAGGGAATGTGGCCAAGAGAGGTCATGATGCCTACAAGAGAAAATAATTGACTTGCACTGGTAGTAAGTTTCTTGAAACATGGGAAGAAGGGCCAAACCTTGGTCCCAAGGCATAGATTCTCTATGAAGATAAGTAGTCTCTGAGGAAAATTCAGCCATATTGTTGTCATTCCGTGATAAACAATATTGTGATTCCTTGTTGAATTATGTCTTCTATTTTTTCTTTCTTCAGCAACCACAACTCAGGATGGGAGAACAAAAATAAAACATCCAACATCAAGCAACTTTCTAGTTTTTCCCGAAATTGGTTCCTTTGAACTGAGAGTAGCATGTAAGTAAGCTCAATACCTTAACAAGCACTGATCATCCATGATAAATCATTATATCATAAGGACTAAGAACTAAATCAAAATGAATTAACTAATTAATGGGGACAGGAGAGGGAATCAAGATAAGCAACTGTTTAAAGTCACTTATGACTTAATAATATTTCCATGAAAACATTTAATTTATAATAGAATGCAGTAAAATTTTCACTAATGTTTAGTTGTAGGAATATTTTTTGATTGGAATTTTTCAAATTAATTACCATGAGGTTAAAAAATCCAATAAAATATTTAATATTAAATTTAGAATGCGCCTGGGTGGCTCAGTGGGTCAGGGCCTCTGCCTTCGGCTCAGGTCATGATCTCAGGGTCCTGGGATCAAGTCCCATATTGGGCTCAGTGGGGAGTCGGCTTCCTCCTCTCTCTCTCTCTCTCTCTGCCTGTCTCTGCCTACTTGTGATCTCTGTCAAATAAATAAATAAAACCTTAAAAAAAAAAAAGAATGCCATTCTTGCAACATGATATAGCTCATGAACATATAGTAAATTCATAAACAACTAATTTAAGCACCAAATATTCAGAATTAATTATATAATTGGTATATAAATTATTGTAAATTATGAATTATTGTGATGTCCTGTATACTGAACTGAAACTATTCTCACAGTCATCTATACTGTAAAGTATCTTAGATGCTAAGCCACTGCATTTGCATTTCTGTAACAAAGAACTTCATTTTCTTGAAACATGTTATGGCCTGGCCTCATTAATTCAGAAAAAAGAAAATACAATTAAAGAAAGCCTTCAGAGGTTCTAAAGTCATCTGAATTTTGGAATGGTTAATGACATGAGTGTTATTAGCTTAAATTAATCCTGTTACTATGGTAGGTTATATAGAAACTACTCCTATTTTAATCTAAGAATTGCTGTTATTTCCATTTGATCTCTGTGAGAGAAATTTGTGACCAAACTTAGTATTATATATATCAGCTGTATGAAAATGAAATACACATCTCAGTATCGTACTCTATATTGCCTAGAAAACTACTTTTTTTTCATGTTAAATCTCTATTCTTTTTTTGGTTGGAAATGAAAGAGCTAGTTATTTAAAATGCATAAGTAGCCGTATCTGTATCTATAATAATCATTCCGCATTTTCCTCATGTGGGGACTGCGCTTAACTTTTGAACTTAAGTTTCTTTTCATTTCACATGACAGGTAGAAATTTCACTTTTTTGATTGTGTGCATAGTTTATATGTTTAACATATGTCACCCTATTCATACTTCACTTTAGGAACAATGTCATTTATTACAGGATCATCTTAAACCTACCATTCTTACCCGGTTGTATAATACATTTTGTAATAATACATATGATTTGGGGACTGAAAATACAGAGATTTTTATCTCCAGAACGTGAAGTATTTCAACTTACACGTGGCTATAAGAGGATGGCATAGCAATACTTACACATGGACCACGAAGTTTTGCCACTGAGGTATTTGAAAGCATTCTTTTAACATGCTTTCTCATTTCTTATCATCTTCTTGACTGAAAAAAAGAAGAACAATGCTACCTACCAATAACTTAAAATTAATATGGGTAAGTTAAACGTAAAACTTCATTGTCATATTAATGGGTAAAGGTTTTTTGAAGTATGGTCAATTTATTGATTTGAGCATGTAAAACTGTTCCTGTTACTTAGGCAGCTTTCTTTTGTTACATCAAGAACGGTAATTTTATTGAGAAAGGCACAATGGAAGATGATTGATTGTCTGCTTTTGTCATGGAGATGAATTATTGCAGAATGCATACATGAAAAAAATAAAAGCATTGTTCTATAAACTGGCCCTTGATGCTTTGTTCATTGGAGTTCATTGTTCCCAGAGTTGAGCATGAGCTAATACCAAGTACTAGAGTAAATAAAAGCATTTTTTTGCTGCAGCAAAATTACGTTCTTCACTAATGAAACTCAGCTTTATGAAATAACAGTGTCTGCCAGTGTGCTACATTTAAAATGTATAATTTAATCTATGCCAAAAGCTGAGTAGTAACAGAAAGTTTGCATAGCTATTATCATTTTATTAAATTAGTAATAAGAGTGAGTAATGAAAAATGAAAAACTTTTTATTTAAAACTTAATGGGAAAGCAGCTCACAAGCAATGCAAATTAAAAAGTGGTACCTTTAATTTTAGACAGTTGAATAAAATCTATTAAGAAAAAATATAATTGTCAGTAACCGTTGAATGACTTCAATAACTTTTTAATCAAAAAATTAGACTCATGACTATCAAATTTTCTAAGACTTTTAAGAGGATAAAATATTAGAATACAAAAAAAGTTTCATCAACCATTAGGTCTCTAAAACAAGACATAAAATACTACCTTTAAATAGATTAATGTCATGCCAACTCATTATTTGCTTCTCGGAGAAATTATTTCTTTCTTTATATTTGAGGCATGGATAATATCTAATGTAATTAATCTGTTTATGAAGTTTGCTTTTCAAATAGATTTCAATGCCAGTGACAGTTGGATCTCTCCAGCTACGTTACTTATAACTTAGTTCATTTTTTTCCGATGCACTGTGATTTGCTGAGAGACAGAACACTTCATTCTAGATACAGCTATCACCTGGTGTTTGCTAAATCACTGTGAAATTCTTGCAACAGCTGTTTGTTCCTGGGGAAACATTCACTTCATATTGCAGCAATAAACTGATCATTGCCAATTAAATGCCCATTAATTGTGTAAGCAAGGATTACTGCCAGATGTTTACATTAGAAAGAAAAATATCCTTTGCTATTTATTTTCCACTTATAGCCATCCCTTTTCATGTAAATAATTATGTATAGGAGTTTGGCTTTTATAATATGCCACAAATTTCAATTCAAAAATTAATAAACAATCTCTCTATAGGTTTGTTTTAATAGAAGATAAGCCAGAGTACATCACACATATAATAAAAAGAATAAATTTGAGCAGAAGCAGTTTTTCAGTGCCCCCCCCAAAAAAATGCTGAAACATTACACAGTGACTCAAATTCTCTAGTTCATTTGCTATGTTACATGTTTCTTAGAAGTTGTCTTTATTTCCCTTTGGAAATAGTAAGTTTGGAATAATAAGTCTACGAAATCGTGTTCTTAAAAGTTGAGATAAAACCAACTCTCTTACATAGCCTGTAATGGAGAAGAAAATTGTAAACGTAAAAGAATCCACATGAAATAAAAGCAGGTGGTGTTTTTAGATTTTTTAGCTAATCTCACCACTTATGTATCTACCTGGGGCTTCATTTGGTCTCGAAATATTAAATTCTTCTCCAGAATGCAGCAGTGATGAAACATGAAACATGCATTTAATAATATGTTGTCCCATGTAATTTATTTCTCAGCACCAAAACAAAACGGGAAATAAACATTAACCATAATGAATATATTTATTACCTCTTTCAGTGTGGAAATAAATGGCAAAAGTTAAAAAAAGAAAAAAGAAAAAAAGTGCTTCCCTGGCAATGCACACCTATAAATCATGCGTTTTAGATAGGATAGCTTTCACAGAATATATCATATATACACATTTCCTTGCAGTTGTGCCTTGATGTTTTCCTAAGGAATAGCAAATTCATATACATGTCCTAGTTAGAGTCACTGATACCGGCCCCTCATACCCCAGCCACACAATGTATGCAAACAACAACAACAGAAAGATTAGGTGGTTCTGTTCCTCACCAGATTGAACCACACCTCCTCTTTGGAAGGTGATCACAGGACACATTCAGAGCTGCGGAAGACATGAAACAGTAGCATCTGGCTCCTTAAATATCTCCACAGGCATTTGTAATGGCATCTTTGAAGTTTTCTCTGCATCTGTCACATGTTTAGACTGCACATTGACTGCCCCAGCTGAGCACGATTTTGATTCTTTGAGACTTTGAATAGTGTAATCTGTTTAAGAATAAGGCTCGGGAAAATCCCTCATAATATCCATACACAAGCTCTTTCATGATTAAAAAAAGGGGGTCCTCATTCCCATAACTGTTATTTTTTTATGCTGAAATGATGCCAGCCTTTGAGTTAATAATACAGCCTACAATTACATTCCAGCTTTGCACATTTTTTGAGAACCTGTGCTCAAAAAATCACATCTTGTCTAGTTTGTTTTTTTTTTTAAACCAGTATTATAGAAATTATTACTTGAGAAGAAGGCCTCTGTAAATGTGATGTGTGCATAATCATCTTGGCACCTGATATAAAAGAAATCTGACCACAGTCAACTCACTTTGAAAATCATTTTTTATTCAAACTATTGAACATCAAGTGCATCGAGGGCAGAATATAAGAATAAAGGGTGATTTGACTTAAATGGTAGGTTGAGTGCTATTGACTTTGCATCTATTAAATTAATATTCTTCTAACAATTAAGCCATAAAGACTCTATTTCACCTACCTCCATGTGTGTACAGACTATTTCCTACTGTTAATGGGTCCCTAGATACACAAATACAAATGCGGACTATTAAGTACAGCTTCATTCTCTCCAATTCCATGATTGTCCTGTTTTTTGTCAATTTTTGAAGTTGACAAAATTTTTCTTGGTGTCCCTAAACTCAGTATTTCTGTTTTCATCGAGTAAACTGTCTAACAAGTTCACTGACACTAGGTATCAAGGGCATAATATTTTATACTCCCTTAAAGGTTTCCATTTTAAAAGAAGATTGTCTGAAGAAGGAAAATGTTTCCAATGATTAATCTGAGTGTATGCACATGCACACTCACACACACACACACACACACACACACACCAAAATAAACAGAAAACAACAGCTTCTTTAAGATGGGAAGCTTTTCTGTCCACATTAAAGTTATCATTTCAGCCACCATTTTCTCTGTTTCTAAGATTGCCCTGACTCCTAGATTGTCTCATGTAATTCATAACAAGATTTGGGTATTTTGTTGTTGTTGTTCAATCAAAAAGAACAACCCATTTAACTTAAAAAATATAAATAGGGGTGCCTGGGTGGCTCAGTGGGTTAAAACCTCTGCCTTCAGCTCAGGTCATGATCCCAGGGTCCTGGGATCAAGCCCCACATCAGGCTCTCTGCTCAGCAGGGAACCTGCTTCCTCCACTCTCTCTGCCTGCCTCTCTGCCTACTTGTGATCTCTGTCTGTCAAGTAAATAGATGGAATCTTTGAAAAAAATATATAAATATAAAAGCAGCACCAGGGAAAAGATGACAAAGTATACTCCTCCCATGAACATAGTCATCAAGAGAAACTAAACAGTTTATACAAATGAGCTGACCTATGAATTTCAGTAATCGGAACCCTGGGGTGAGGCAGCGTATGTGACACAAATGAATATGAAACAGCTGGGAGAAGCAGGAACTATTGGCAAAGAAGAAATCCAGATGCACTCCCTATTCCACAAGAGGAGAGTGAAGGGATTCATGTATTCTTCCGGAATGTTTCCCCACTACCTTCGGAAGCAGACCATCAGGGTGTGGAGAAGCTTCTTTCTCTCCTTTCTGCCAACTTTGAAGGTTAAGCCCCCCCAAAGTCTTAGATTACTAAGGGCATCTAAACACTACATGGTGACAAAAGTCACCACATAATGTGGTTTTGTTTGCTTGTGTTTAGGATCTCCTCATTAAGTGTATGTCTGATATGCAAGTATACAATTTGCATATACATGTGTCTTTCTATTCATACCCCAGTGTCTCAATTCAGATTTGGGGGAATGGTTGGTATAAAATGTGGGGTTTGGGGATTCTTATTGAATCCATGTCATGGTTCTAAATATAATACAAAAATGTGTTTGATTTTCCCAGAAAATACAGTAGTGAAAGACCATAATGGGGAAGTGAGGTTTCACTGGTTCAGAGGCCCCTGCTACTTCACAAACTAACAACACAGAGAAATTTCTACTGTGAGTAGATTTGGCTATTATTTCATATAATACATATTACATATGTAAGTGACACAAGTCACTTACGGCATTGGTTGGCAGGAAATGATGGAAAGCATAAATGGAAAGTCCTTTTCAAGGAATGACTTAAGTCTTACCTTTGTTTTTAAGAATCCATGCCACACAGTATTTTTCCCTCATTTCTTTTATGGATAACTGAGGAAGAATTACAGAACAAATTAGTGGTGTTTATGATTGTCACAAAAGAAACAGATGAAAAATTCATTTGCTTTATATCAAAATAATGAAAGTTTAAAAGAATAAGATTAAAATAAGAATAAGTTTAAAAGACTCTGGGAGAGTCTGTATATTCTGAAGAAAGATGTAGAGGGGAAACTTCAGAGAAATCCTGTAGTTACTGATATTAATTTAACCATTTATTTATTCAAGAAACATTTATTAAGTTACTACTATGTTCCAAGAACTGTGAGAAAGCACAGAGCAGTGAGAAAAAGATAATTTGTTAAGAGATTTAAGTCTAGTTCTTCCACTGACTGGCTGCTAACAAAGAGTAGGACATTCTACTTTTATGAGCACTAATTTTTTCATTTATAAAATAAGAAGAGTGAAGTAGATATCTAAGTATCTTCCAGCCCTAAAGCTCATTACAGCAATGTTCATTTTTCAGTCAGATAGTGCGCCATATTGTACATGCAGCCCTTGGGTGGGCAGAGCACTGCTCAAACTCTTCATCCTGAGCAGGATACTTCTGACTCTCACAATTCAGCTCCTATCCTGAGAGTCCTCTGATATTCAGCCTCAAATACAAATCTGTTGGAAAAAGAAGAAAACTAATACTTAGGGAGCACAGAAAAAGAGATACCCCAGAATGCAAGCAAAATGAAGCCCTCTTGTCCAGAATGAAAGCGTGCCTCCAAATTTATCGCATGAATTTGACAAAATCTTGTGTGTGCTTTATGAGGCATGAATCCCCTAGTATTCTCCAGAAGAAAAGAGCTTGGTGATAAAATAAGTCTAAAACATTCTCTATACTACCAATCTCAAAGGCTCAAGAATAACAATTTTGAGAAGACTTAAAGCTTAAAAAAAAAAAAAAAAAGTTTAATGCTTACCATTTCCAAAGTTATTGAACTAAGCACAGGACTGTAGAATCTAATTTAGAAAACACTATAGTGGGAAATTAAACCAAGATTTAGCTTAATGGGTTTCTTAGGAAACAAACCTAAGACAGTTAGGGCTAGGACACGGATGAAGATTCCATACTATAGCCCACACAAAGGCACATAACCTAGAGAATGTTAGTTGTTAAACTTACCAACCATCTCACAAACCTCAGAACTTCCGCTATGGGTCAAAGGGGGAGTTGGGTGATTGCCAAGTATCCCTTATCTTTCAGGGAGGACAGACTGCTTCAGTGAGTAGCTGTTAGTGCTACAGAGAACACAGGTTTTTGAAGTATACAATAGTGCAATGAAATCTCCTACAAAGCTCCATGGGAAGGTGATTTTAGATATAATTGGATTTCATCTTAAAACTCATCTTCCAGCAAAGCATGTATTCCCAAACAGCTAAAGACTCAATTTCCCATTTTTGGTTTTGGAGAGGGATCTGTACAGGAGTCAGGGGAAAGACAAGAAGAGCTGGCAGCCTCTTCTTGAGAAGTAAACAGGTAGCAAGTAGATTCCCAGCTCTACAATATCCTCTCTATCCTCAGTGTGGGTTGGGTCAGCAAAGTGACCATTATGTTTCATTTTGTCAGTCACTCCTAGGGAATCATTAACAGCTTCTATTCATATGTAAACCAGAGCAAACAAACACCACCAGGTGGTGTGGAACCATGACCAGGGCAGATGTGAACCCTGCAGAAGCATCCGGGGACCTCTTGGCCAATAAGCAGACAAATTTGTCCCAAATTTGCAAGAGCGCTAAACTACTCTTCCAAAAACATGATCCTACATCCGTTCTTACCAAACGGAATTTTTTGGACCCAAGTCAGCGCTTGCTAGTATAGTAAGCTTTTACTATGCATGAACCTGAAATCACTGATAATGAGCTCTGGTAGCCAGGATCATGCAAAAGAACTTCTCTGGAACAAAGTTTCTGAGAGTTGCTTAATAATCACCTTCTGTCCTGGTGAATCATTTTGGGATGTTTCTGCTGCAAATGTGTGGAAAAACTGATAAATAGTGTCTTAAATATGAAGACACAATTATTCTTGCAGAAGGAATAAAAACCAAAAACAAAACAAAAAAACAGCTGTTGACACTAAATACTATGTAACCAGCTTAGCAATTCAGTTCTCCTGTATTTATTTATTTGGCTTTTCCTTCATGAATGCCAGCTTCCACTATAGTTGTGGCACCATATTTACGTTCGAAGATGGGCAAGAGAGAAGGATAGTATCAGTCACAACTTTCACTTTTACCACAGAAGTAACAGGCTTCCCAACAGGCTCTAGCAGATTTCTATGTGACCCCAAGTCATCACCTAGTCATAAGGGAGTCTAGGGAATGCATGTATCAAAAGCAAGAATACCTAAGTATGGTCAAAGGTTCCAGAGCAGCCACAAAAAATAGCATATACCACCTAAACATAATTTTACTTTCTACAGTTATAATTACACAGTGCCTTTCAAAATGAAAAAAGCTAAAAACTCTCTAAACAAAACTCTGTGACATTTTTTTTTCTTCCTGACAAAAAGGTTTCTAAATTTCAGTTTCAAGCAATAGTGTTGGGTATTTTCCTATTTAAATGCATTGTGGATAACGGTGACTTACATATAGCAGTGTTAATCAAAACAATGCCAATCTCCCCTGATGAAATCTCTGTGAGGAAACTGGTGATAATTTAATTCAGATCCAAGATTCCTTTCTTTGATGAAGTGACTATCCTCCCTGATGTTTCTAGGACATTCTCAATTGTTCGTTGTTTTGTATGATTCCTAATAACACCTCTTTCACTTTCCAAAGTGTCATAGTTTACATAATAAATTATATGATCACCTGGTCCATTAGTCTTTCTATGCTAATGATTTTTAAATTTATATCATTAGACAGAACCATGTACCTGAACTTTAGAATACCATTAAGAGAAGCCTACTTGATATCTTCACTGGCAAGTTCCACCCAAAACTCAGCTATTCCCAAAGCAAACTTATACCATCCATTCAATCATTCTTTTCTTATTAGTCAAGAGCCTAAAAGATCAGACAAGAGACCTTGCGCTTTCCTTGAAACACATATTCAAGCTGTCTACTTAAACCTGCTTCACATGCTTTCAAATTGGGAATGTGGCAAAAATTATTGATGACTTTTTTTTGAAAAAATTTATTTTTTTTTAAGTAAGCTCTACATCCAACAGGGGGCTTGAACTTATAACCCTGAGATCAAGAATTGGGTGCTCTACTGAATGAGCCAGTCAGGTGTCCTCACTGATGAGCTTGAAACAGGCAACATTAATAGATGATTATCCATTGCTTTCAGAATAAACATCTAAATTTTTCTATGGTCTACAAAATTCGTCAGTCTATGTTAATCTCTTAATTGTCATTTTTAACAGCTTTTCCCATATTCCTGAATAATTAACTGTCCTGGACTTTGTTTAGTTCTTTGACAGCATCATTTTTCCTCCCAGCTATGTCTTCCAAATATCCTATTCAGTCTTCTTGGGATAGTCTCCACATCTTCTTTGATACTTATCATCTTTCAGACCTTGACTCAAGCATCTTTTCCTCAGGGGAATGTCCCTTACACTCCAAGACTAACTCTTTTTTACCTGAAATATAACCTGTACTTTCACACATTTTCCTTCCCAGAATCCAACTTTAAGTTTGTAAGTTTGCACTTGTATGGCCCTTTGATCGCAAATTATCTCCTGGACTAAACATTTTTTATTGTATCTTTAGCAGAGTGCCTGTTATATAGTATGTCCTCCATAACTATTTACTATGTTCCCAATAACTATATGAATGAATGAATGATAGTACCAAGTTATGTTTAGTCTTTATTGCCAGAAGACCCTCCAAGTGAAAGTCATCCTTCCAGAAGATAATCTGAAAGGATGAGATAATTACAATTTCCATAAAAAACATTTGTGATTTTTTTTACTTGCTCACTTATCCAAGCTTTATTCTTATGTTAATTGGCTTTAATATACTAAATTAATGACTACTTAGCTGTATAAAATAGCACTTTTAGATTTAACTTAAAGTTATTTAAATTTTGTGAAGTGGTTCCTTATCCAGTGCATTCAGATTTATTTTTGAGACTTACCTTCTATGACATTTTACATTCTAGAAATATTTTTATATCCCTTTCTGATTACAGAAGATTCCCTCTACCACGCAGATGCATCCATCTATCAGCCACTCTATGCATTGTCTGCTAACAGCTCACAGCTGACCCCTTCACCAGAGAATTGCCCTTGGCTGATGGGGGCCCTCTCTCTTCTAAAAAAGAAGATGAAATAATGAGTTCCTGGCCACCAGGTCACCAAATAACTAGCACATTTTGACACATGTAAAAGTACTAATAAAAAAATAACATTCCAAAAAAGCATTTTTCTTCCAAATAAAACATTTGTCATTGCTATTACAAAACTGCAAGACTTGGTAAATGTCACTTCAAAATTAAGTTAGAGGATTGAGAGTTACAAAGGCAACTTGGTATGCCAGGAGAAATTCTGCCTTCCACCTACCCCAGCCTGGTGTAGATTAAGAGATTAAATCATTCTAATTTTATGATGTGTTTAACAAATACATTTAAGCAATGATTGATTAAGTCATTGGCTCATAAAAGAACAAAATCAACATGGTGCTATACATGAGAAACTACATATTGGAAAAAGAACTAGAGAGTTCCAACTGTTCAACTCCTATTTTAGAAGCCATGGAGGAAAAAATAAACTAAAGGGCTAAAATATAGTGGCTCAGTCCTGCACTCTGTATCAACTAGACTCAGTCACTTATAATTCTCCAGAGATCCAGTAAGTGTTCATCAATTAAAATAAGAGAAAAAGATAAACAACTCTTGTCAAGATGGCTATTAATTTCTGAAGTATAGCAAGCTACTTACTTGGTCTCAGCTTGATCCCTAGCGAATAAAACTGTTTGGTATATAACTTGACCAGAGTTCACATAATGTGGCAGCTTCAAGTCTCAAACGTCCAAGATAAAGACTGCGGAGACTTGTAGTGTTAGAGATTGCAGCCAAGGGTTTCTTGGGGGGCAGTACTCTGAGGTCAACATCAATTGTCAGACTGAAAGAAGTCATGATGACAAATACATATAAAGTATTCTTTTTTTAACACAAGAGGATTTAAGGCCATCATCTAGACATTAATGTTGTGGCAAAAACCCAACAAATAAACTAAAAACTGCTCCAATTATATTCCCTATTTTAGAACCCTATTTCAGAACCTCCGGTTTCACATTGCTAAAATTTTAATACAATAAAAAACCAATTCTACTTTTGAATATGCTACTCATAACTATAGAAATGCTTTTTAGATTTTACTATATCTTTAAATTATTTTAAGTATAAGAAAATGAAAATGAGGTAAGCTCATCATTGAATGAACTTATATAATTGTCTTCATAATTTGGTTTAACATTCATACTTGATTTGATATTAACATATATAGCTATCTAGATGCCACCTTTTCTCTTTTGAGCATTGCTTATATTTAGAAGATCAGAGTTTAAGGTAAAGGGAACTAGAAAAAAATCAAATTGGTAATTTTTCTACCAAAAAATAGAAAAATATTTTTACCTAAAATAAGTAAAAATAAAACAATTCTTCCTAGACACAATAAAAATTTCTAAATTGAAAAAAATTCTTTTAATGTTTTAGCCTAAGTTTGTAGTAAGATAAAATCAAACTCATGGTTATCCATTTACTAGGTTTATTTAGGTTGTTAAGACTATATATAAGGAAGTAGTCATTAATTTTAGCCTTAATTAACAATTTTTTCACAGACATACTTCTGATTTTAAAATCTGGGAAGAACAGATCAGTCAATGATAATATTAGCAAGTATGAAGTATCATATGTATTCTTCAATATTTAAAATAATAGCGCCTATTACAAGTAACATAAAATTATTATGGTGTGTGTTTGTCTTTGACAGCATATACCACTAAATTTTACAACTCCTCCTCACTGTTAAAAAGAATATTAACCAAAGAAGTGTCATTTGGGGGATGCCTGGGTGACTCGGTTAAGCAAATGCCTTCTGCTCAGGTCATGATCTCAGGGTGCTGGGATCAAGCCCAAGTCAGGCTCCCTGCTGAGTGGGGAGTCTGATTCTTCCTTTCCTCTGCCGCTCCTCCTTCCCTGCCCCACTTCACTCACCTGAGCTCTCTCTTAAATAAATAAATAAAATCTTAAAAAAAAAAATTGTCAGTTAAAGAGTAAAATTCATTAATCTCCATACACATGGACATCTGCTTTGCAACTGTTGCAGGGAAATAACGTCTCAAAATCAAAAAGCCAAAGGACTCAGCTACCTGAATATTAAGAACTACCAGCAAACTGTATTTCCCAATGAAAATCCTAGAAAACTGAGAAAATGAAAAAGAAAATGTGGGTGGAAAATAGAAACAGAAACAGCAGGAGGAAAAATAAATTGAAAAGACATATGTAACAATATAAGTAAGAGGATTTTTACTGTAAATGAAAACTCCATGTATGATACCTTGGAATTATCTTTATCCAAAAAAGTGCCCAATGTATCAAGAAAGAGTTTGTAGTTAATAAACCTAAAAGTGATTCTGGTTCTTTCACAACTATAACTCACCTTAAAGGAAATCCTTCCCAGTCATTGTAGAAATGAGACAGTTCCCAATAGTCAATAGGAAGATAATTATCTAACAGGAATTTTCAAAGTTATAAAGGCACAGTATAGTTTAGAGTAATCTTATTAAAAATCAAATTCACAACATCAACAGATCCTTCCTGTGCCTGTAATTACATTACAGACACTTAATTGAAATAAACTGAAAATAAAACCTGGCCTAGCACAGACATGTACTGATGGTTAGGACTCAGCAGGGTGGTACTAGTTCATTAAGCTCAGTCTTCACATATGTCTATCCATTACGTTCTAAGAAAATGTTAAAAATTAAGACACTAACTCAATTAAACACATTCATACAAAAACATTCATATACGATTTCTCTGATGTGTGTGTAAAACCTACTTGAAAACAATGACGTAGGTAGAGATAATTTATAATTTCATGTTGTTACTTGGAGACAAAAAATTAATGCAGGAAAATTAAACATTTCCAATGATAACTTATGAATTTATATAAAATAATTAATGACAAGTTCATATAACAAAAATTTCTCAGCCTTATGATTTGATTTCTCAAAATATTAAGATCCAGTGCATAAATTATTCCCAATGGCACCTGAAGGACATCAACTGTCCCTGAAAGGCCTGAGCTGGAAAGTCAGGGATTATGTTGTTGCTAACCCAAGTACCACCTACCCAGGATTCTAAGGCTCCTTAAGGAAGTGGGTCAACCAGCATTTTTTTCATGTTTCCACCCAGGAGTGTGAATTTATTCAGGTATAAATTTTACAGGTTGTTCCTTAAGTTGAAAGAAACTAACCAGAAAATTGTGTTTCTGTCTGTGTTATCTGGGGCACTGGAAACAAGGGGTCAGAATTTACAAGTGGACACGAACTTAGGAACAGCTGAAGTAGATTTATTAATGAACAATCAATTACATAGATTTATTAATGAACAATCAGGCAACTATACCTTTATATAAATTCTGCACAATCCAAACAAGGAAATACTTCTATGGGGCCTAGGTTGCCCTTGGCTATTAGGTTTAAACATGCAAAGCAAGTTAGATATTCTGAAAGCAGGTTGATGGTAACAGGAGCAGGCTAAGCACTGATATGAAGGTGAGACCAGACCACAGGCTTCCAATGACAGTACAGTTCACAGAAGAATATTTTGCTTCCTGCATCATTTCTCAGAATGAACTATTAGGAATTTTATAGCATGAAGGGGCTGAATTTCACTTATACTGTTTTCACATTTATATGAGTCAAGTTTAAATTAAATACTCAGTATGTACTATGTTCCAATCACATTCCTCGTACCTACAAACTTCAGAGAAAGAAACTTAAAGGTTTGGGTTGTATGTAAAGCCAACATTCTTACACTACATATTTAGTTTAAAAAAAAATCTTATAGATATACTAGCCCAAAATTACTAAAATGAAAACAAATAACATGTTTCTTTGAAAAAAGTTTTTTTTTTTAAACAAAGGTTTTGCAAGAAAATAAATAAATAAATAAATAAATAAAGCAAAGTCTTTTGTTGCTATAGACTGGCTAACTGGCTCTAAAAAAGATATAATTTATTGCCAGTAATTTGTTAAATTTTCTCCTGAAAAAAGGAATGGGTTTAAAAAAAAATCTTCAAAATAAATTTACTAGAGCTTCATCCTTCATAAATATAAATTTATTTTTCATATAATTGATACAGTTTCTAAGAACTATAACAACAATGCATCAAAATCCTGCAATATTAAGTAGGACTAGTAATTAGCAGAAACCCTAAAACAAACTTAACTCCAACATAAAAGGAACTTGACTGATTCATCTAACTAGTGGTCCTCACAGTTAGTTTGAGTCAACACCTCACCAAATATCAATATGGAACCTAATTTTTTCTTCTCTGTCGTGGCATTCTGTAGAGTCACTTATCCTAAGTTTGGTATTTCTTATTGAGACAAAATGGTTAAAGAAGTCCTCTCAACAAGGCAGTTTCCAGGAAAGAAGATTCTGTACTCTGGAAGAAAGAACAAAAGCTGTCAGCTTAGTTTTTATCACACTAGCCCTGAAAACGTTCCTGTGGCCAGAGAAATGCCATGTGCCAATTGGCTTAAGCCTCGGTTATAGAACTAATCACCATGGAAACAGGTGAATGGGGCATTGGCTTCCACAAATCAAGAATCACTGGGGTAAAGTCAACTCTATCCAAATTGTAGTGCCTGCATTACAATGAAGGCGGTGAAAGAAATAGAAACCATTTCTTGTCTATACCAAAGATATCTCCTGCTTCCTTCGTTTCTAATTAAACTTCAATAATAGCTGGATAGTGAATAGAGATTCCTTGATTTCAGACATGAAATTATGACGTAGATCCAGCCACTGAAATGTTAGACCCTGTTGGGAAACTACTGCCTGTTTTCTATCTTTGAACTCTATCATGTGAGGATGAGGCCTACAATAACATTCTCTATCTTGAGACTATTAAAAAGAATATTTTCGACTCAGAATATTGTGGCTCAGTGGGTTCAACCTTTGCCTTCAGCTCAGGTCATGATCTCAGGGTCCTGGGATTGAGCACCACACTGGGCTCTCTGCTCATCAGGAAACCTATTTCACCCTCTCTTTCTGCCTGCCTCTCTGCCTACTTGTGATAGGCAGATCTCTCTCTCTCTCTCTCTCTCTCTGTCAAATAAATAAATAAAATCTTAAAAAAAAAAAGAAGGAAAGAAAGAAAGCCCAGAAAAATCATAGATATTCTCTCTAGTACTCTGAAATTGTCATGCCACTAAATATCTGAAGCTATAAATGCCACCTTATTGCAGATTTTTAAAAACTTTTTTATCAATCTATGATGGAGTTGCCTGGAAAAACAGACTAACACGTCAGCACAGTACAAAAATAAAATGAAGATGATAGATGCATGGTGATAAAATGCAAGTTTTAATCAAACACCAGGATCAAACAATTTTCTTGAAAATTCTGGAATGCATATGCTTCTGGACTATATAACTTTTGGGGGGAAAGCAGACATAGGAAGGCCAGCAGAAACAAGGAGGATAGTGCAATTCTAACAGACAAAGCAAAGTACTGAAGCATCCATAAAGTCCTCCCCATCCCTGTACCTTCAGAGAGAACATATTCTGTGTACGACTCAGAAGAAGATAGGCCCAGATATATACGGCAATCTCAGTTTTCAGACCTCAGTTGACTGGAACAGAAATGGGCAACTGACCCAGAATGAGCTAGTCCATTGGCTGGCTCAAGTGAATAGCCAATTATCTTTCTCGACGCATGAATGTGAAAAATGAACTTGAGATTCCAAAAAAGTTAAACTACATTAATGTCAGAATGGACACAGCAGTGAAGGCCCAGGAGCTCCTACTGCTCAGATAAATCAATCCTGGTTCTTTTCATTTGTGAGCTTTCTTTTAAAGCCATATGTCTAGCAATATTCCATGGTATTCTTTACTTCTACTGAGCACAACAATACTTAGAACCTTTTTCTTTTATTACTGATAGTTCTTTTTAGCTTTTCTCCACAAAGATTTTGAGTATTGCAATTTCACCATCTTGAAAAATACATATCTCTTTCTTTAATATTTTACCTTTTTATTATGGAAATGTTATTATAGATACAGAGGTAGAGAACCATGTCAAAAACTAATTATGTACTGTATGGTGACTGACATAACATAGTACGAAAATAAAATAAAACAAAATATCATTTTGAGGGAAAAAAAAGAAGTAAATGAACTTCAGGTACTCATCACTCAGCTTCATTGTCAATATTTTAGGTGATAATTTTGTTAACTATTAAAAATTATATTACTGGGATGCCTGGATGACTCAGTCGGTTAAGCCGCTGCCTTTGGCTCTGGTCATGATCCGAGGGTGCTGGAATCAAGTCCTACATCGAGCTCCTTGCTCAGCAGGGAGCCTGCTTCTCTCTCTGCCTCTGCCTGCCACTCTGCCTACTTGTGATCTCTCTCTCTCTCTGACAAATAAATAAATAAAATCTTTTTAAAAATTATATTACTATGTGTCATCCTGAAATATTGATTCTTTACAAACTTGAAATGTTTGGGGGATTAATTTATTATCAATCAGTAGGCTAGTCTAAAAAAATTCCAAATTTTTATGAATTTCTGCATCTCACTTTGTTAGCATCCCAGTGTTAGTTATACACATTTAAAATCAAACAAAACATGATTCAGCACTGAAAGTAGGTTGTTGTCTGGAGGTAAAATATGATGTTTCCAGTAATATAATCTGATATATTTCATTTTCTTACTTTATATTAACTAATTGTTCAAACACACTACTGTAAACTTGAAAGCTATTTATACCCTATTAAATACCTTGATCCTCACCTTTCACATTTTTTTAAGAGGACATTATTTACAATATATTTTTTTCTGGTTTTAAACATCGTATAGCAAATTTTATGAAATTTTTATTTTGAATTGTCTACCTCTGTGTATTTTTATGTAGTCTATTTTTTAATTTAAATTCAATTAGTCAACATATAGTACATCATTCGTTTTTGATGTCATGTTCAATGATTCATTAGTTGCGTGTAACACCCAGTGTTCCTCACAACATGTCTATCTTTGAGTCCCTAAGGATTGTGAGGATAAATAATGAACAACAATATTATTTTGCTAAAATTTAGGGCTGCTTTTTAGTATCCAGGAACCAGAAGTATTTTTCTACTGTTCTATGTACTTGCCCAGTTGCCTTTTGGAATCAAGTGTATTACAATTCTGCGATCTTATATTTATACACATGCAATTGCATCAAATTCTGGAGAAGTTCAAAGCAGGAAATCAGTAAAGAAACTTTGGGTTCCAGTGCAGGATCTGCTATTAAATAGCCGAAGAGCTCGACAAGTCACTTTGCTTCTCTGGGGCTCTGTTGCTTACTTGTAAAATGTGCAATTTAGACTATGTAACTGTTAATTTTCTCTCAGCTCTAAAATTTGATACCTACCTACCTTTTTCAAAATAAATAAATAGATTATTTTCTTTTTTAAACATCATATTCAAAGTTAAAGGAAATCTTTCCTCTTCTTCAGTGACTTTTACTCAGAGCTTAGAAAACTTGAGCTTTAAAAAGATCATTTGCGGGGCGCCTGGGTGACTCAGTGGTTAAGCCGCTGCCTTCGGCTCGGGTCGTGATCTCAGGGTCCTGGGATCGAGTCCCGCGTCGGGCGCTCTGCTCGGCGGGGAGCCTGCTTCCTCCTCTCTCTCTCTCTCTGCCTGCCTCTCTGCCTACTTGTGATTTCTCTCTGTCAAATAAATAAATAAAATCTTTAAAAAAAATAAAAAATAAAAAGATCATTTGCCATGTATGTACTTAAGAAATTGATGCTCTAGTGTATCTAAGTGCTCAGATGCGGCAACATCTTCTCTAGACTCTTGAGATGCTTTAACCTGCAATGTTACAAGATTCAGCAAAAATAGAAACCGATTATGTAATTATTACCTCTTGCTTTAGAATTTTATTTATAAGAAGAGGCTGGGTACCTTGGATTGCCTAAAAAGCATGGGCTCTAGAGTTAAAATAATTGTTTACCTTGCAGACAATTGGTATTTATAGAAAAGAGCTGAAGTTAAAAAAAAAAAAGCTCAGGCAAAACTATTTATTTTAACATATCATTAAACTTCATGAATTCAACATGAAAGTCTCTATCACCCTCTATAATTTTTTTGTTATTATTAATTAAGAAGTCTTCAAAATTTCAACTTTTATTCCTAGTGAGGATTAGGTCTACCTTTAATATGCACCATGCAATATGGTACCACTTGCCACCTGTGATTACTGAAGAGTTGAAATGTGGCTTGTGCCACTGAGGAACTCATTTTTAAGTTTAATTAAATTTAAATTCAAAATTAATTAATAACTTTTTAAACATTTGTGGAATAATTTGTAGGTGTGATTCTACCTCTCCAATTATAAATTTTATGAATAAAAATGCAGATTAATTATTTATGAAAAAAGTTAAGTGCCTCAGCAGAAGAAAACATCAAAGCAAGAAATCAACTTACAGAATGGGAAAAAAAAATTTGTAAACCATAAACCCAATAAGGAGTTAATATCCAAAACATATAAAGAATCCATACAACTCTATAACAGTAAAACAAATAATCCAATTAACAAATGGACTAAGGACCTGAATAGACATTTTTTCAAAAAAGATATACAAAAGGCCGACAGGCATATGAAAAGATTCTCAAGATCATTAGTCATTAGGGAAATGCAAATTAAATCACAATGGAATAACACTTTATTCCTTTTATTGTGTAAGTCATAGTGAGCTAGTTTGATTCATCACGGAAACACTTTATTCCTTTTAGAGTGGCCATCACCAATACACAAGAGATAATAAGTGATATGGATGTGAAGAGAAGTGAACTTTTGTGCCATATTGGGAGGACTATAAATTTCTGCAGTCACTATGGAAAACAATATGGAGTCTCCTCAAACAACTAAAAATAGAATCACCATATGATCCAGCGATTTCTTTCTGGGAATATATCCAAAAGAAATAAGAACACTAACTTAAACAGACACCTGCACCCACATGTTCACAGCAGCATCATTTACAACAGCCAAGACATGGAAACAACCTAAGTGTCCATCAATGAAGGCATGGCTCAAGGAGTTGAAAGTTACTCAGCCATTAAAAACGAGAGAATCATTTGCAGCAAGTGGATGGACCTTAAAGGCATTAGGTTAAGTGAAAGAAGTCAGAGAAAGACAAATACTGTATGAGATCAGACTTGTGGTTATCAGAGGCAGAGAGGGGGAATTGAAGGAATTGGCACAAAAGTACAAACTCCCTGTTATGAAATGAATAAGTACTAAGGTTGTAATGTACAACAAGTTGACTATAGCTGAAATTGCTATATTACACATGGGAAACTTGCCAAGAGTTCCAATCACAAGGAGAATTTGTTTGTTTGTTTTTTTCTTGTATCTATATGAGATGATAGATGTTAACAAAACTCATTGTAGTAATCATTTCACAGTATATATATATATATATAAATCAAACCATTACGCCGTGTGCCTTACACATACACAGTGATGTATGCCAACTATTTCTTAATAAAACTGGGGAATAATTTAGTCCCTAAATTGACATTTCTTGAAAGGGAAAAATACACAAGAAAAAAATGTAAAATAATACCATTAATAAATCTTAAAATATTATAAGGATAATATTTTGGATATATGGATTTAAAATATATTACTCAAGTTAATTTGATCTGTCCCATTTTGGTTTTTAAACACGAGTATTAGAAAATTTCAAGTTACTTAAAATAAAATTATGTGGCGCAATCTCTACTTCCAGTGGACAACGCTGCTCTGGAGCACTGTGTCCTTTTGAGAGAATAATTTCTAAGCAGCACCAGTCCTCACTGTTTCCTTTGTAAACATTCAATTCTGGTAGTGAGTGAATAAAAAATAAAGAACACCTAAGCTCGATGAAATTATTTTTGTTAAGCAAACAAACTAATTAGAAGTATTTGAGATCTGTTTCTATCTCTAGATAATAAATTTATAATCACTGGTTGAATTTTAAACATATACCCAAAATTTTAGATTTGGGAAAGATCTTACTTTATCAAAATTAATTCTATGCAGAAGAAAGCATGCTTCTTCTAATATTCTCGAGTTCATTTAAAAAGTTTGTGGTCAAATCAGAAGGAAAAGTTCCATTCTTCAATGTATTCTGTCTAAGGGTGAATATGTATAAGGGAATTAAGAATTAAAATAATAATTTCAAGAAAAACTATCTAGCAAAACTCATAAAAAATGCTTTGTTTTAAGATTCTCCAAAAGTCCTTTCTGCACATAAATGGTCACATAGAAAGTTCATTTTTAAAAAGAAACATCTCTTTTTCAAAGATGTTACTTATTTTCTAATTAATCAGTTGTTCTGTATCACTTTCCTCAAGTCTTTTTGAAAGCTGTATCCCCTATCAAAAGAGTTGTACTGTTACTATGGCCATCCATTGGAATACAAGTGGCCTAGAAAGGGTTAAGATTGGGAGCAAACTTAAGGCCAAACTGAAATCAAAAAGTTGCTGATGTGAAGTACCAAGTCTCCTGGGGAAAAAAACATACAGGCTGCACCATTGACTTGCCAATTAATCCAAGGAACCACATGGCCATTAGTTCGGGAAAGAGACGCTTGCTTGACTCTTTGCCTAGAGGTAAGAGCTAGGTTTGCAGCTGCCAAGCAGCAGGATGACAGAAATAAATGGTGGGAGAAATTAGGACTAAGAATATAAGTACTTCATTATCTTGGCTTGGCTTCAGAGGAATACCTGAATGTCAAACTACAACATCTTGCATACTATACCGATTAATTCAAAATATGAATAATTTTCTAAGTATCTTTAAAACAGCTTCATGGTAGGTACATTCTGCTAATCCCAACAAAATTCCAAAGCAGGTCTTCAAATTTAATAATTGAATACTTGAAGGTGGGCCATATCACTTTCCAGAGCTATAAACAAGTTTCACAGTAATTTCAATCAAGAAGTTATTAAAACTCTGCTGGTTAATTATTAACTGTACATTAATCACTATCTTATTTTTGTCATACTTGCCTATTTCCTTGTTTGGGGTGCAGGATGCTTTTAATGGCTACATGATGAACTTTTCTATGGAATTTCCATGTTTTAAATGATGCAATGAAAGTCACTGTATTTGATCCTGATGCTGAGAAATTTCTAACAGCTCATAACTACTCCAAAGTTAATTAAGAACATCCTAGATATGTTCTTTGGGGAGGTATTTCAAGGTAACCCATAGGAAAAAACTCCACTGAAAGCATCCAACTGTTTGAGAGCTGAAATGTCAACTCTGTTCTTTAAATGTATTTCAGCAAAACACAAGGGTATTGGGGTATGAAATGTAACTAAATAAAGTCATTGAAACTATACTTAGAATAATATTTGTACCTTTCTCTCACCTGCAGTCACAGAAATGTTGCTGTACAATTAATATATTATAATACACTAAAATGTTTTCTGTCAGAGATACATTGCCTTATTCTACATTATTTTCTGTCTTAACCATGGCCTGGCTGATGGCACAATACCTGGGATGAACTCTCAGTCTTATAGAATCTAGCTGGGTACCACTTTGCACTATGCCACCCTTTTTGCACTGAATCAGAACGAAAAGAGTCTCAGGCAGTCGACAGCTTCATCACTGCTTCCAAGTTCAGGTTGGCTGGGCTCCCAAATCTCTTGGGGTGTGTTGGCTGCCAAAGCAAATTAGTCTCACTTTATCTTTGGGGCAGTGACTTTGCTAACTTTATTGGCTGTGCGGGGCCTAGGCCTTCCAACACAAGCAGGTGACACATTAGAAAAAAAAGAAAGAAAGAAAGAAAGCATAGTAAAGATATTGATCTCCTTCCCACTCAAAAATGATAGTATAGAAAGAATAATTAGAGAATCTAAGAGGGAAGAAGAATCCAGTTAGAACAGATGAAAGAAATCAGGGCTTAAATTACAGTTCAAAGTGGCCAAAAGACCAGTATAGAATCTCTACATGACCGATATTAGGACTAAATTTACAATCTGAAAAATGTTAATAGCATTGGTGAAAGAGAGGAAACAATAGATCATATCCAGGATATCATGAAATATATATTTTTAAAAGATGATAGAGGGAAAAGAATAGAACGAAAGAAGCAATCAAAGGTGGAAATCACAGAAAAATTGGACAGGCCTGAATAAGTCAATCGAAGAGTTATGTAAGGCTAAGAGAAATGTGCTCAGATAAAAATGTTTTAGATACACTGCCAGTCTACAGCTTCAGTCTCCCAAGTGAGTGGGAAAATTGTGTGTGTGTGTGTGTGTGTGTGTGCACGTGTGTGTGTGTGTATGTGTGTGTGTGTGTGGACTTGTAAATGCATAAAGAGAATGCTATATTTATTTCAAATATGCAGTTTGTGGGACACAGATGGTGAATATATATACACTTGTAAAAGTTGTACCTCAAGTTGCACTGACCCAAGAATTTGTTAGCTGCTGACAGCTTTTCTCACTGTTAGCCATGTTCCCTGAGATCAAGGGCAAAACCTCAGAAACCTGAATATCACCAGATATTCTTATTTGGTTGTCTGAGAAGGGCCCAGGATAATTTCTGTTCTAATAATACCCATCTCTAATAGCAAAAGAAGAGACTTTCTTAGGTACCACCACAGACCCAGAACATTAAACAGTATTTGGCATGTGATAAATAAATACCTTATATAAATAAATACCTGATAAATAAATGTTATAAATAAATAAATATCTTATAAAGAGCTCATGAGTGAATAAGAGAAAAATTACTAGTCATTAAATAGGTGGATAATATATATATGATTCTGATGCAAAACTTTCCATGGACCAAGCTTCTGGGAAAAAGTGATCTGTAATCTTTAATTTAAAAATGATGAAAATTAATATTCATTGCCACTAGAGACATTGGCGATATGCAACATCTAGTTGATTGAGATAACTCTGATTTACTAATTTAGGTTTAAAAAGTAATTGGGTACCATATCAATTATTCCCATAAAGGCTTTTCCTACCTTGGAGATGAAACAACTTTTCTTTCAGTTGTTAACTCATACGCAAGTGGTAAAGTTAATCGGATAGGGTATAAGCTTGCTTCACTTTATAGTAATGCTTTACTGCCTATCTTTTCAGCTCCAGAGTTAAAGTCATGGATTCTCTGAACTCCCTGCCTATGTTGATAGCAACAGCACCAATGACAAACGAATTTCATGAGAGTGACCAAGTACTGACCAAGGGTAAGCTGATAGCGTGCCTACCCATGCAATCTGCTCATGGCCTCCCCATTTTGTTCCATTCTCAGTAAAAGGCTATAGAAAATGAAAAGTTAAGTCTTAGCAGGGCTCTGGAGAGGCTTCCAGAAGTTCAGAATTTGGGGACTTAATATTGAGTCAGATCCCCTTTATGATCTAAGGCACAGAAGACATCAAAGGTGAAAGGTCATTTCAACCTCTTCGTTAAAACTGCTTCTCAGTTGTGACAAACTTCAATACAACTCTACCCCGAAAATGATACAAACAGTATTGGTTTTGGAAGTATTCTAACTGCAAAAGCAAGAGTTCTGCAGAAGTAACAATAAGGAGAAAAGCTGCTTTTGTATCTGTTGTAAATTTTTTGCGAGGACTTGAAGAGAACAGTCACATTTATATTTAAAATATAGTACCCAATAAAAGATTGAAATTTAAAGTAAAAAGCTGTCAGGATTTGGAGGGGGTAGAGTTCAAATTTTAGTTGAGGGATCAAGGAATTCTTAAAAGAACAAGTATTTCAATGACTTGCATGTCGAAGGTACTAAACAAGTATTTGTTGTCAGAATATTATAGAGATAGTCTGTAATAAGCATGAAATATGAGAACTATTTATTATCAAGCAAATTTCAGAAATTACCTTTAAGATGTAAACCTGAATTTTTTTTTTAAAGATTTTTATTTATTTATTTCACAGACAGAGATCACAAATAGGCAGAGAGGCAGGAAGAGAGAGAGAGGAGGAAGCAGGCTCCCTGCTGAGCAGAGAGCTATGCAGGGCTTGATCCCAGAACCCTGGGATCATGACCTGAACCGAAGGCAGAGGCTTTAACCCACTGAGCCACCCAGGCGCCCCTAAACCTGAATTTTAAAATCACTGACAAGGTTTTTCATGGCTTGACTTCTGCCTACCCCGTCTCCTTCATTTTTAATTATATTCTTCTGAATCAGCCACAACACTTATTAATTTCTCAAAGCCTAATATTGTGTCCACACACTGTGTAATATTTTCCTATTATTCCTTTTGATATAATATCATCACATTAGATTTTCTCTGCATATGTCTTGAGGCAATTTCACTTACGGTTCCTTAGAGCCCCTGGTGACCAAGTGAAAGAAAAGGCATTTCCAGCTGGTATACAATATCTACACCTTTTCAGAGTCCCCAAATTACATAAGGCACAGAGGTATCTGGCTTTATTTTGGTATTATGAATTTTTAAAGTGCCAAAGGCACTTTAAAGGCACATATCAGCCGTCTTCTCCTTCTTCCTTTTTCTTTGCAAATTCTCAGGATCTCAGCATTGGGAGAAGACTGGAGATAATGGTAATGACAGTTAAGTTATTGTTTAACTTCCATCTCTGATCCTAACTTACATTTAGACAGTATTGGATTGCCATATTGACCTTGTCCATATTTTGGTCTTGATGAGCCTCTGACTGAAATGGTCTAAGTCCCTGCCACTCTGACCCCTTAGAGGACCACAGCTTACAGGAGAGAAAAGGGTAAATTAAGAATACAGCTACTTAAGATGGGAAAGGACAACAACCTAGACATAGAACCATAGGACATTTGAGGAGGGGGGAACTGAGTAAATCTCTAGGTAAAGCAGAGACTTTTTTTAAAGGTGAGTTTGACATTAAGGTTTGTTACATGCAAGGAAAACTGAAATAATGTTAAGAAAGGTTAAGACAAAGCTATTAAAATAAAGTTTCTTGTGTTTTTTAGAAGTGCCCACAAAGACAATCCCAAGTGAAGAGTCAGCTTATGTCCCTTCCCTTTTCTCATTCTTCCACTTCCCTGCTTTGAAAAACATACCCAGGAGCTGAATGTCTTGACTCATAACAGCAAAACCAACTAACACATGTCATCCTATTGGGGATGACATATATCACTGACAAGGTACAATACGGATCCAAGTGAGTCTCTATCAGGATGTTGCATTTTTCTTGAAACTTTATTTCCCAACAGTAACCCCACTGAACCAACCACAACTTCATTTGCTATATGAATAATGACTTTATTTGTCTTAGTATTCTATTGTCTCTGTGGTCTCCAACAAATAGTATTTGTCTTTCAAATTCTAGTTAGTTAATATACAGTGCACTACTGGTTTCAAGAGTAGAATTCAGTAGTTCATCATTTACATACGACACCCAGTGCTCATCCCAAGTGTGCTCAAATGCCCAAACCTCATCTAGCCCCTCCCCCAGCCCCACCTACTTCCATCAACCCTCAGTCTGTTCTCTACTGTTAAGAATCTCTTATGGCTTGTTTCCCTCTCTCTTTCTCCCTCCCATATGTTCATCTCCTTAGTTTCTAAAATTCCAAATATGAGTAAAATCATATGGTATTTGTCTTTCTCTGATTGACATATTTTGCTGAGTGTAATGCTCTCTATCTCTATCCACATCATTGCAAATGACAAGATTTCATTCTTTTCGATGGCTAAGTAATATCCTATTGTATCTTTATCCACTCATCAGTCAATGGACGTTTGGGCTCTTTCCATAGTTTGGCTATTGTTGATAACACTGCCATAAACATCAAGGTGCATATACCTCTTCAAATCTATATTTTTGTATCATTTGGATAAATACTTAGTAGTGCAACTGCTGGATAGTAAGGTAGTTCTATTTTTAATTTTTTGAGGAAACTCCATACTGTTCTCCAGAATGACTGCACAAGTTTGATACTATTGGAAGCACTCTTGTCCTCTTATTTTCTATTCTTTAGAGCATGCATATATGAATCTAAATACAAAAAGAGAAAAGAAAAACACAATAGCTGCAGAGTGATTCGGAAGTATGTTGGGCTACAAGAAAATGGATAATCCCTACCAGTAAGGATTGAGTAACTCTCAGAAAGTCTTTGGCTTTTACTTTTCTCCTTTCTATTAAACCATGCTCATTCTTCACTATGCATACATTTATTTACCTGAGAGATCAATAGAATGTGCTGTTCATACCTGGAATAACAAAACAGAAGTACTCTCAACAGAAAAGTGAGTGTGCAATAAACCAGTTCTCCAGTCATGGTATAGTAGTAAAACTAGAGGCATTCTCAATGCTTTAAGATTGAATAATAGTGTCAATGTAAGTATTAACAGTTGTATGGTTTGGGTTGGGAAAGACAATGAAACTGTTTCAATTCAAAACAATTATGAAAATCTAAGTGAAGAACACCAATGTATTTTTTACCCCTGAAGGACCTGTATCTTGACAATACTGTACTCATATTCTGTTTTTTAGGTTCATGCTTTAACCCACTGCGTCACCCAGGTGTCCCTACGTTCACGTTGAACTGGTCAACATGGTAATGGGTTGGGCGGGTTTCTGACACTTCCCTAAGCCCTTTACTCTTTCAATCTTAGGACATTGTTTCTAAGGTAATACATAAATAAACTCTTCCCCTTAAGTTTCACCTGCTCATTTCTACTATATGTAGAAGTAAAATTCACTTATCGTAAATACTTGCATTTGTTTAAAGGTCTATTTGACCTTCTAGGCACTTGCATTCCAGAAAGTTACTTTTGTCATTTCATTTTATAGAAAATATGAAGTCACTACAAGCTTAAAGACTGAAGAAACTGAAGAAGGACACCCTAGAAACAACATAGACTAGAAACTGACTGGAATTTTTTGTAATAATATTTCAAATTAATAAGATTACAAGATTAGATACTGAGAAATATTGATATTGAGAGATATTAGACTCAAGGTAGCAAGGTTTGGTAGCTGAGTGGACTGTACAAAGTACAAAGACAAAGTAACAGAAAAACCAATAGTAATTCTTAAGTTTTGTTTCTGTTTCCTTGGGATAATGGTAACATCACTAACAAAAATAATGAATTTAAGGCAAGAAAATGATTTGATGATGAAAAAGATAATCTTGTTTAGAACATGTGAAATCTGAGATATTTCTGGAGATGGGCACATAAAAATATTTTCATTCCACACATTTCTTCTCAGCTTCAGATCCAAGTATCTTTCTGACACTTCTTCTCAGGTGTCCTAGAATTAAAGCTGACTCAGGGTGACCAACACTTATTCATGTTCTGCTCCTAGTTCTCTCCATTATTTTAGTTCAGAGATGGCAGGTCAAAATAGGGTTACTGGGGCACCTGGGCGGCTCAGTTGGTTAAGCAACTGCTTCAACTCAGGTCATGATCCCAGGTCTTGGGATGGAGCCCCACATTGGGCTCCTTACTCAGCAGGGAGCCTGCTTCTCCCTTTCCCTCTGCCTGCCACTCTGCCAGCTTGTGCTCTTTCTCTCTCTCTGTCTGTCAAGTAACTAAATAAAATTTAAAAAAAAAAAAAGAAAAATAAATTAAAATAAAAATTAAAAATAGGGTTACCAGATTCGGCAAATAGATTTGATTTTCATAGAAATGACAATCTTTTAGTACATGCATGTCCCAAATATTGCATGGGACATCCTTATGCTAAAAACAAAACAAACAAAAAAATTGCATATATGAAGTTCAAATTTAACTGATGTCCTCTATTTTATTTCACAATCTTATTTAGAAGTCAAGATTTTATGAACACATCTTCTTTCACATTCTCTCAATGTTTTTTCCACATTAATCTAGCACCAAGTCCTGATGGTTTTAATCCCTAAATATCTTTTGAATCGTCCATGAATTCTCCCTTTGGTGCCAGGCAGCAGGTTGAGCCACCATGATTTTTCACCTAGAACACCTCACTAGTTTCTTCACGGTTCTCCTCTACCTTTTGGCCTCCCTTAGCTCTTTCCTCCAATCTACACCTGGTGTTGTATTTTCTAAACAAATATCTGCCTGTCATATCACATCTCCCCCTCAGAGGACTTGAAAATTTAATCATAGGGTAAAGATAAAAATTCTTTGATTTGACATAGCTTTGTGGTCAGTTAGATCTGACCTTTCCTGACTAGTTTCATCTCAAATGTGCCACAGCCACACTGGTCTTTCAAGATACAAACAATCCAGGACATTCCTGCAAAAGGCCTACACACCTGTTTTGTCTGTAGTTTGGAACAATTGTGCCTCTTTTCACTGAGTTAATGTCTACTATCAGTCTTCACATCTCAATTTAACTATCACTTCTAACAGCAGATTTCCCTGGTCAGATCTTTTTATCACATGCTTTTATAGCATTTGTTCTCATAATCTTCATGACTGATTTAATTTTACATTGCTTTGTGTGACCATTTAATTTTTATTTTCCTGCAAGAACCAAGGCACCATGATGGCAATGACCATCTTGTTTTCTTCTCACATTGACAGGTCCAGAATTAACCCTGGTGTGGAATATATACTTACCATCGAATAAATATTGGTTGACTGAATAATGTATGGGAAATATTTCAGAAAAGGAAGTGACATTGGCAAGGGGGCCTAGGGGGAGACTTGAAATGGTGTATTGCATAAAACTTTGTGACACTTGGTTAGAGATAGTGAAAAGAGAAGAGGAAAGGGTGATGATTTAATCACGAAGATTTTTTTAAATCCAGAATCAGGTAACTGGTTAAGGACTATAAAGGGGAAGAAAAGGGAATAATCAGGGTAAAGAATCAAAAGCTTCAGTAGGAGTTGATCAGCATTTTCAAACACTGCAGAGAAGAAAAAAAGAAAAAAAAGAATCTGTACTTAATGTATCAGTTAGGGGGTTACTGGTGATCTTGTATGAAGAAAAAAAAAATTAATGGAGGAATAAACAGTCAACTGCCAAACAGCCAACTGCAAAATAGAGCAAAAGATGAGGTCAAGCTTCTGTTTTGAAGTATATATTCCTGAAACCCTTCATGTTGCTGAAACCGATTTCACTTAGAATTTAAAAGAAAAACAAATAGATACTCCATGCATAATGTGTACACATAATTCTCTGTAATCATGTTAGGTATATAAATAGGAACATTATTTGTAATTATAAGAGTTTCCAAATACAAGGGAAAAAGAAAAATCAAACAGTTATTTAGTGTGCTCTGAGTGTGCAGATTAATACACATACATGTTTTTGTAGAAAAGTAAAATCTCTCAGCTGTCAGCATGTAACAAAATCATAAGACTACTCACCTTCCACCAAAAAAGACCTATCTTTTTTAAATAGAAATGCTCTCTAATTATTACACAATTATAGCAAAGGGTATTGAACAAAAGAAAACTTTTTTTTAAATGGGTCCAAAATTCTTGTAATACAGTAGAAATCATTTAAAAGTCATAATAAGTTAAAAAAGGCTTAAGCTTCTTTGTGTACTTGACCTGGAGTATATGTGTTTTCATAGACTCTAATATTGAGCTAAACATAGGCACTATTCACGTACTTCCTATGATTATACACCATTATAATTTTTGAAGAACTATGTTATTTATCAGTTTCTTTCACATATCTTTCATGAATTATTATTTTCCTTTTGCTTGTTCACTTAATGCAACATATAGCTTCCAAGCATAATAGATTAAATAATTAAAAACAAAAAAACATCATGAGAGATATATGCCAGAATTTCATCTTGAGGCATCTTTCTTCTCCCACTTCTTACTATAGTTTCGTTGAGGTTAAAAGGGAGAGCCTTTTTTATACCTTGATATTTCTTAGCTGTTCTTCAGTGCAGCCAGTGGAAAGTTTAAGTGAAGGGATACTTTAGAGACAGCCCCGATTCTCTGACAAAGGGACTCATCCTTTACTAAAGACAAATAGCTTTAAATGCCAAGAATGGAAAGGGTGTAGACACTGTAGAAAAAATGCTCGTTTTGGAATAGAGTATCAAGCTTCCCTCAATTTGAACCAGAAATGAAAATTCAGCACTACGCCATTTTTTTTATCCCCTTACATACTGTTACATGAATGAAGAATTATTGCAGAGAAAAGCATCTTTACTTTTACTGCTATTGCCATATGCCTTCTATGAGTAAATATATCTTTCATTATACTACTGTATATTGGTGTTTTAAGATGCGCTTTTAAAAAACTGTATTATGTCTTGAAAGTACATAATAACCATGTTAAACAACTTTATTTTTCCAAGAAATGGTGCATTTTGTAAGTGTTATATACTGTAATCATTTTGCATTTAACATGAATTGAACAGGCATTCTCCTTCAGATGAACTTTCTTGTGACAAACTTTGAAATTGACAGATTAAAGCTGATCTGAAGTTGTCAAAATACGGTATAGCTGTGGGCACAAAATATGCATAAAATTTTATAGATGGTGGACTGCTAGTTTGCACGGCATCTATGTTAGTAAACCCACTGCTGGTTAAACTAATAGTGTTACAGCCTATCTTCCACGGCAGGTGTAAATGACTTTTAGCATATCAATTACTAGTTTATAATGATGTCCCTTCAGTTCTTAAGGCTTACCATTGATTTTGCGTTTTATGCAAAATAACACGTATAATCTCCATATTTTGTCATAGGATGAGTTTTAAAATAAGCTAAACATTTACCTACTTGGGGAGACTCTATTAAAAATAGAAGACTTAGTCAATTATTAAATTATCTGCTAATTACTCCACACGACAAAAGGGATTCCAAGTTATAACTTTCATCATACACAGATTAGCATTGAAAGTGATCATTCAAGAAGACTCTGATATGTAAATGAACCCATGTAAAAAAGTCTCCCTGAAATAGCTATTATAATGTGGACAGTTCAATGATTTGGAAGGTATTCTATGAGGAATATTAAATTAACTGAACAACTCCTCATGGCTGAACTAGTCTTTAGTAAAGGCTACTGATTTCAGGATCACCATCAACATCACCATTATTATTCATAATAATGCCTTAAATTTGTATAGCACTTTACAATCTGAAAAGCACTTTTACATGTAAAGTAATCCCTCTCCAATTTTAGTTCCTATTATGTGAGTTTCAAATATATGCAAATTGATTTCTATATATTTTTTCCGCATCTACTAGAATATCAGTTCCACTCACTTCTATTGAAGATCACTTTGAAAAAGAAAACTGGGTGTTGGGAACCTCTAAAGGAATTTAAAGTGGGTTGTCCAGAAATAGAGATGCTTACAATAGAATCTTTGAAAAGATAAAGAAATAAAAGGAAAAAAGATTCAGATCAGAAAACCACATCAGATGAGAAAAGGAATGGAAGTGAGAGGGCTGATGACAAGCGCTTCAGCAGGAAATTATTTTGGGTGAGATTTCTAAGAATATATAACCCAGGCTACAAGGAAGGCCATTTGTGAAATACCTAGTCAGTAATATTGAGGAAATCACATAAAGCGATTCAATAGTTTTTCTGCTTAAGCATTCAAGTTGCTCTATCTCCTATAGTCCACTTTCAGACATGGGAGATGTGAATTAACAAACTGGAGTCATAAAACTACAAAACCATCATGTATTTCTTGGAAGACACAGATATCATAGAGATTTTTTAAAAAGCTACTCAGTGTGCTTATTATGTGAAAACTGAAAAACTAATATATAGCATCTTCCTTATTTTTTTATCATGTTATGTTAGTCACTATACAGTACATCAGTAGTTTTTGATGTAGTGTTCCATGATTCATCGTTTGCATATAACACCCAGTGTTCCATGCAATATGTGCCCTCCTTAATATGCTTTACCAGATAGCCCCAACCCATATCCCCAACCCCCTTCCTTCTAAAGCCCTTTGTTTCCCAGAGTCCATAGTCTCTCATGGTTCATCTCCCCCTCCAAATCTCCACCTTCATTTTACCCTTCCTTCTCCTAATGTCCTCTAGGCTATTCCTTATGCTCCGCAAATAAGTGAAACCATATGATAATTGACTTTCTATGCTTGACTTCTCTCACTCAGTATAATCTCCTCCTGTCCCATCCACGCTGATGTTGGATATTCATCCTTTCTGATGGCTGAGTAACATCGCACCTTCTTTAAAGGGCAGAGAGGAAAGAACCTTAGGTTCTTTTATCATCAAGTACAAGATGATAAATGAAAATGGTGCAGTATCTATTTTTGCTATGCTAAAATGTATAAGCTGTCATTAATTTTTAATACTGATATCTTAATCTAATGTCCCAACTTTGTTTCTGCCAAAAATGGAGTTGTGTATCTACAACTCCAAACCTCAGTTCTTAAAACTTTATTTTCCATTTCAATAATTAATTGAACACTACTGAGAAAATTTTGTTAACTTAAGATTCACAGCCATCTTTCAGTGTAAAAGTTAATTTCTCATGATTTTCTGGATGGTTTTCAAATCATAAAGGGAAAATAGTTACAATAAAATTGATAAAGGAAACTAGGAAGGTTACTTTCAAACTTGATCTCCAATTGGTAGGAATTCTCATATTCTGAACAACACTGTTGTTAGACGAGTGCCCATAGAGGAATCATACCTCCAGATATTCATACCTTCGTGTGGTCTCCTCCCACATTGAGAATTGGTCTCATCATGTGATTTGCTTTAGCCAATGGAACATTAGGAACATGAACCAAGCATGGGCTTCTTAGAGGTCTGCTACTTGGAACATACTTCTTTGGAACCCAGAAACCACCATTCTCTGGGGTAGTTCAAGCCGGAAACATGAAATGGCTAGAGGACAAGCAAGAAACAGTATCAACATTCACAGCCAAGGTCCCACACGTATTGTCCCATTGACTCCATCCCACTATCCCTGTCTCTCATTTGATCCCTGCTGAAGTTCCCAACATTGTAAAACACAATTTTGAGCAAAAAAAATACTGTTTGTTTTAAGCCACTGAGTTTTAGAGCAGTTTGTCAAGAAGCCACAGATTTTTTTATAGTGCTTGGTGAGTTTCAAAATGTAGGTGATGATAAAATAAAATATCAATAATTACAGAGGCTTAATATTTTTAAAAAATTATAAAATGGCCTCTGATTACCCATGACTCTTTAATTTTAATTGTGCTTACTATTTTTACTAAAACATAGTTTCATTTGAGTTTAAAAATAATACAAATATGTATCTTGCTTACTTCAACTGGCATAAATGTTATGCATAGCTTTGGTTTTTAAAATTTAGACAAATAATACATTTTAATAATTTGAATGCTGGCATGTTCTATCCTGGTCAAGAACATCCTTTATTCCAAAAAACAAGAGAGATTTAAATATGTTAAATTTTAAAGCAAAGGACCCTAAGAATGTTTTCTTCTTTGGACAAAATGACTGGTATTTCAAATAATCAAATTAAAGTTTTAGACACAAAGTATCTGTTTTACATTTGTATAAGATACACATTTATTCAGTTCTCTTCACAGATACTGAATTGTTTTTGGTGACCTATATTGTCAAAGTTATAGTGACATCACGTATAATTCAAGTGCAAATATTCCTGAATGATTATCGAATAAAAGAAACCTTATGTTTGATCACATTTCCATTACTGCATAAATTATAAAATTAGAGACAAATTCTTCTACAAGTGATAAATTTGATCTCAATCATTATAATGCAGTTAATCTATTTTGACATGTATATAAAGAAAAAAAATAAGCCATAGTTTCTTCTTACTACTTACTACTACTTCCTTCCTTCCTTCTTCTTACTTGCCATATATGGTCTGTGATGCAGAGTAAAAATGGGGTAGATGACGCTTTTTTATTTTTTTTAAATGGGAAAGATCAGTGAGGGCCTAAGCCTAGAAGAAAATCGGTAAGAGTTATTGCTGCTTTATAATTTCCTGAATCTATAAGAATGATACAGAATTTAATTGTGAGTGAAATCAAAAGTTCATTTTCATACGCTGCCTTCCCACCCCCCAAAAAACTTGGGAATTTGTCATCCTTATTTCTCATTCGTTTACATTTGTTTTATGTTATTTATAATGCTTTTGGGAAAGCTGTGACTTTTGACAGTTGAAAATGAACCAAGAAAGAGAGGGAAGAGGCTGCTGAATTTAGAAATATGAATTTAATCCAACATAAACAGAAGTAGAATTCAAATTCACATAATTTCACAGTAAAATTTTGCACACTGGAGGTGCTACCTATCAATGAATATCTATATTTGTCAGGACATGTCTTGTCACAGGTAAGAGAAATGCATCATTAATAATCTCATCATTTGAAATTAAAATCAATTCATAAATAATGAAGATTATTTACTCAAGAAACTAAAGAAGCTGCTACCTTACAGAATCAAAAATGTTTTGGACAACACTTTACAACAATTAACTTTACGGAAACTGAAAATTCAGTGATACTGTGCATGAATCATTGATCCTTTGTAGGTGTCATATCCGTATGAAGGCAATACAGTAAGTCTGCACAATCACTTAGTTTTTTTTTTAAGATTTTATTTATTTATTTGACAGACAGAGTTCACAAGTAGGAAGAGAGGCAGGCAGAGAGGAGGGGAAGCAGGCTCCCTACTGAGCAGAGAGCCTGATGTGGGGCTCTATCTCAGGAGCCTGGGATCATGACCTGAGCTGAAGGCAGAGGCTTTAACGCACTGAGCCACCCAGGCACCCCTCACTTTGGTTTCTTTTAATATCACTACCCAGTACTATGGTGAAATCAATGACTGGTAATCTACAATCATCATTAAAACTGAAGAAATGATAGGTGGACTCAATTAAATCAATTTATATGATTTGAACTAGCTTCTCTCTCTTAAAAGACTTCCTCCTACAATTGGTTCAATTTTTTCATGTGTTGCTATAGTACATATAAATGCATATCTATTGAATTAATCTTCCCTGTATATATAAGTTGTGTACTATTTTTTCCTATTCTTTGTTGATTTTTACCTTGGTATATATTTTTTAAAAATTTTATTTATTTATTTGACAGACAGAGATCACAGGTAGGCAGAGAGGCAGCCAGAGAGAGAGGAAGGGAAGCATGCTCCCTGCTGAGCAGAGAGCCTGATACAGGGCTCAATCCCAGGACCCTGAGATCTTGACCTGAGCTGAAGGCAGAGGCTTTAACTCACTGAGCCACCCAGGTACCCCTTGACCTTGATATTTTTTAAGAATATTCACTGCACATAACATTCTAAAGAATTAAAACTAATCAAAACTATCTGACATTTTTTTTTTTGCTCATCAGATTTGAGAAAAAAAAATTAGTGACATATAAAATTCTTACATAATGAGCTCTATACATTTCAGGGTTTATTCTAAATCAGAACTCATTCTAACATAAAGATCCATTTTGCTATGTTTTCTTACATGACCCTGTACAAAATTTAATGCATCTATAAATATATATATGAATATATAAAGCATGCAAAACAACTTAGAATTGAAGTTTTTAAGATAATCCTTGAGAATACTATGTCTCGTGGTTTGGGCATTAAAGACAAAAATAGAGTGTGAAGGAAGGAAGGAAGGAAGAAGGAAGGGAGCAAAGAGAGAGAGAGAGACAAAGAGAAAGACAGAGACAGAGAAGAAAGAGAAAGAGAGAAAGAAAGACAGACAGATAAGAAAGACATAGTCCAGGGAGAAACCAGGAGGGTCTAGAAGCTATGTGAAGCTATGTGTTAATTCAACACTGGGTGGTTCAGTAAGTAAAGGCATGGAGATATTGTGAATGTGGTGAAACACTGCCTCTGGGGTAAGAGAGGAGGAGAAACAGCCATAAAAATTTAAAGGGCACTGGAAATTTGCTCAGATGCCAAAGGGAATCTGTGGAAGAATTTATTGGATTCCCTGCATGAGAAATTTAAAGTTCAAATACAGCATCTCTGGGCTTATTGACTGATGCACTAAATGAATAGGAGATGTCTGCGTTTTTTTTATTGACAGATGCATCATATATTCATGCATGCACACAAATCTATATACTTCTGCATATAACAAAATAATATATTTAGGATAAATTCAAGTATAGAATTATTTTCATTTGAACTTGTTACATAAAATATAATTTTTACAGAAGCACTTCTGGTAGTTGACTCATTGAGATTATTTAAGAAACAAAATATTTTATGCAATAGAATATTCTACATATTTATGAACCACTTGCTTATTTGTAGCATAAACTATCATATAATATAACGCTTGTCAAAGTCAAACTTGCACCAGACAAAGTTAAACAGGCAAGAAAGACTTTGTTCAAGACTATTTTCAATAAGGAAAATAGCTCTGCCTGAGATCAATTTCACAGAAACAAAGAGATGAAGCTTTTTTAAGAGCTGAGGTGGGAGGAATCCAAGGCCACCTGCATTTTCTAATTGGCCTTACTCAAAAGAAAGGTACACGTTCTCATATCTTTATGACAAGAGGTAGTTTTACAACTTGGAGGAAAGTGTCCCAAAGAAGTTAGGCTCCTATTCTCCAAAGAGATTGGGAAATAGGGGCCCCATCTTCCTTGATGATATATTTCAAAGAGATGATTCTCCGATCCTTAAGAAAGACATTTCTGGGTTGTAAAATTAGCAAGAAGCTTTTAAAAAGATTTACCTCTCAGAGGGGCAGAGAAAGAATTTATAATTATACATTTTCTAAAGTAAATGGTCTAAGAAAAGGGAGGTCAGAGGCCTGGAATAAAGAGGAAACCTATCTGAAGTTAGTTAAACTGAGGGGAAGATTAAACCCATCTTGGTTTTACTACGAAAACATTTCATGTTTAAATGGTAGTTTGATATGCATTTCTCTTACCTTCTGTTGTTCAACCCATATTAATTGATCCTTACATTAATATGTGAATATATAAAATATTTTTAAAATTTTATGTGAAAACACAATCATCTCAGATTATAGATCTTTAATGTCTGCATCTGTTCCTACCATCCACAGATCTACAATCCTGAGACAATTTTAATGGTATAATCACTTTTTTTTTTTTTTTTTACCAACTAACACACCTTTGACATTTATTTAGTTGGAATAAGTATAATACCAAAGAGCAATTAAGAATTTATTTCTTCAGGTCCTAAAGCAGCAACTATGCCCTGAATTAAAAAAAAAAAAAAAGAAAGAAAGAAAGAAAGAAAGAAAAAAAGAAAGAAAGAAACCACAGCTCTCAGATCATATGAAGCCCATTGACTTGTTTTTTCACAAATTATTTTCATATTCCACAGTACTTGCCCCTCATCTAAATCAGCGAGGTCATATGAAACTTAAAACTCCAGCACTTTTGTGGGGGAAAAAGTGCCTGATTAGAGAAACACCCACTTGGTATAATCACTTTTCACTTGGGTTTTGTACCAATGAATTATTAAAAAGCAAACCAACAAGCCCTGGTCCCTAAACACTTAGAAAAATTAAGAGGAGTCTAACTTTTTTAAAAGATTTTACTTATTTGAGAGAGTGAGAGAGCACAAGAAGGAAGAGCAGCAGAGGGAGAGGAAGAACAGAACTTCTACAGAGCAGGGAGCCAAAGGCAAATCCCTAGGGGCTGAACCATGCAGGGGCCCCAGAAGTCTAATTTTTTTAAATTGTAGTATCTGCTTCTTAAAAGTTCTACGAGTGTGCTTATTTATTTTTTAAGATTTTATTTATTTATTTAAGAGAGAGAGAGAGAGAGAGAGAGCAGAAGCAGGGGGAGCAGAGAGAGGGAGAAGCAGGTTCCCCATTGAGCAGGGAGCCCAACATGGGGCTTGATCCCAGGACCCTGGGATCAGGACCTGAGCCAAAGGCAGATACTTAACTGACTGAGCCACCCAGGTGCCCCTACTAGTGTGCTTTGAGAAATAATTTAATTTTGAGTATATTATCATAAGATGAACTGACAGGAAAATCTTTTAATAAACATTATATAAAAAATAGAAGAGATTTTTTTCTTTTCTATTTTAACACTTCTTTTTAGGCATAATACAATTTTAGTATTGGAGGAAAACAGGTACCTCACAGAAAAAAATTTTAAACTCCTTCAGACCCCTGGTTGCATTCAAAGGAAAATCACTGTCATTTATAAAAGGTATCGTACTACACATTAGCCAAATTCAAATTCCTCAGGAGACTTTCTTCTTTTCTTGGCTACTGATATTTAAGAAGAGAAAATAGGAGGTCAAGAATATCTGGGATATCTGAGTTGAATATGAGAATGAGGTCAAGCTTCTCAAACTACCCAGGGCTCTCTGTTACCAGCAATTACAATGCACCTTTGCTAAGAGAACATTTCTCCCACAAGTGCCTTTGGAAATCACTATAGATGATGAGAGATATTACTGAGGTTGTATTCTGCACATAAATTTTGAAAAGGTGGGGGGAAAAGAGAAATAGTATTTTAAACTGAGGGTTAGAGAAGGGAGCAGGGGTGGGAAGATGGGGAAACAGGTTGATGGGTATTAAGGAGGGCATATGTGGTGATGAGCACTGGGTGTTACATGCAACTAATGAATCATTGAACACTGTATCAAAAACTAATGATGTGGGGCGCCTGGGTGGCTCAGTGGGTTAAAGCCTCTGCCTTCGGCTCAGGTCATGATCCCAGGGTCCTGGGATCGAACCCCACATCGGGCTCTGCTCAGCAGGGAGCCTGCTTCCCCCTCTCTCCCTCTGCCTGCCTCTCTGCCTACTTGTGATCTCTATATAGTACATGATGTACTATATGTTAGCTAATTGAACATAATAAAAATAAACAAATAAATAAAAATTTTAAAAATAATAAAAGATACTAAAAGAAAAAAGAGAAATAGTATTCTAGAACAGCATTTAGGTACATGGTAAGTCTTCAATAGTCATTTTTCAACGGAGGAATAGACTCATTTGACAAATATCAAAGAAAATTAATAGAAGCAAAACTTGCCAATTTTATTTATAATAAATTCAATAAATAAGTTTTTGAACATCTACTAAGTTCCTGTCATTCTTACACTTTTTTTTTTTCAAATTATCAGGAAGATTAACTTAAGGAGGTTAAATCAGCCTTCAGACAACTGTATAAGAAAGCTAGAGTGGGACGCCTGGGTGGCTCAGTTGGTTAAGCGGCTGCCTTCGGCTCAGGTCATGATCCCAGCGTCCTGGGATCGAGTCCCACATCGGGCTCCTTGCTTGGCAGGGAGCCTGCTTCTCCCTCTGCCTCTAGCCTGCCACTCTGTCTGCCTGTGCTTGCGCTCTGTATCTCTCTCTCTAACAAATAAATAAAAAATCTTTAAAAAAAAAAAAAAAAAAAAAAAAAGAAAGCTAGAGTGTTCCCTACCCACCATGTATAATGGAATGAACTTAAAGCAATCTGTTTTTCTTAGGACATAAAGTTGGGAGTCAGATTTTATGGGAAGCTGCTGGTACCACCTATTCTGAAGGCTCAAAGTTTGTCTCATTTTACATGGAAGCCTATTGTTAATAAGCTGGCTTAGAAATCAGTAGAATAATGTTGAGTTGTTATTTTAAGCAGAGTCAGTCTCATTATCAGAAGGGATGTGCCTTTTTCATGGGATCAGACTATGTTGACAACTGTTGTAAGCAAACTTGTTTTGAAGTAATTTTTACAGAAACTTACCACAGCTGTTACTAGTCTGTTCACTCGCCCCTGTTATCTTACCCTTGACAGAAGTGTTCATAAAAAAAAGAGGACAGAATGGAGACTGAGCCTATGACAGTGATCATCACAAGTTAGACAGGAATATTTTTGATGCAAGGAGGTACTGGCAAAACCAAACCTTAGAGGTTAGAGAGGTTCTTCCAGTAGAATGAAGTGTGTGAGCCCATGCTTATGCATATGCAGGCAGGATTAGACGGGCATGGAGATTTGAGGAACAGGGATAAAGATCTGGAGGGAAAGCCTAACACTTACGAACATCCCCCAACTCTCTTTGTTACAGGAGAATGAATTAGGTGGTAAGAGAAAACTTGGCCTCTCATTTTTTGTCTTCCTGCCATATACATCTATCGAGGTCAACCTGAATTCAGTTTGAAGAGATCGTTGGGAAACAGATGGTAGCCACTTCCTGGCCACTTTGGGTAGCACCCCTTCCCCCCAAACTGCATCCCGGTGAAAGCATGACGTTAAACAGATAAAGGAGAATCTCCACATTTACTAGGACGTCTTTTAGGAAGCCCAAGAATAAAGGAAACCCTCTGCTAACAACAGCGAAGGAAAGGTGAAGAAGAAGTTAGCAGGGAGTCTATAAATAAATGACACTTCTGATTAGAGGTGCTTCGTCAGCCCTGGCAACATTCACCCTTTGTTTTTCTTCTTTTTTGCCTACATTCCAGAGTTTCTTTCCCTTCTTCTTATATAGTAACATAATCTCTAGTCTCTGCTTGGTGCTGATATGATTTAGACAAAGGATAAAAAATGGATGATCTACAGTTCTGGCCTTCCTTGTGGTTATTTATAATCCCAGAAGAGCTTGTTAAAACAAAAGGATTGAGTTGCCAATTGGAGGAAACTGTGAGCAAGAAATGTACGTTCTGCCTCTCGTTTCTTTCCCCTATTCCTATGACCCTACCTCTTAACTCACCAAACCAGCTCACTGTGGATCAAGATGTTTCCCAGCAGTTCCTAGCTACAGACCACTCAGCAACCATTCCTCATATACTCCAGTGTCTCATACAAAAGATAGAGAATTTCTTTATAGAAAAAATTAAGTAGAATCAGAGAAATTTTTTTGCAGTAATTCAGAATTGGATCATATAAAATGTAATATAAAATTATTTTTAACTTGATGCATAAGTGTGCATAAGTGTAATTTGAAGTAAGGAGAAGCAAAAATGAATATCAGAAAATAAACAAGTAAGACTTTTCAATAGTTCAAAAGGGTACAAATCCAGGGTAGGAATTGAGTGATTAGGAAATTCTTCTCTGTAACGTATCAACAGTAATATTGCACGTGAAGCACTTCGGAAATCACAAAACATTATTAATGACTTTGTCAGTATCTCATCTTTTAATTCCATCAAAGCTAAAGTCTTATTCCTTATTTTCACTTTGATTTCATGACCAGTATTTTACTTAGTTATTCATTCCATATCAACTACTCTTAGTTATCTATCTCTAACCTGAGGGATACCTGAAATAATCTTTAACAAGTAGCTGCACATTTGAACCAGTTGTGAAACTAAATATCTTTGAAAGAAAATCAGTAAAAATTAGATGCATCTCTTCTCCTACCAATGATTGTATATTCTCTCTGTATCTGTATCTGTTTCTGTCTCTCTGTGTGTGTGCGTGTGTGTTTAATAGAATTCTATTTAGTACATTATCATGATGGTCATTAAACATTTAAAAGACAATTTTGCCATTGTCTTTGTTTTTGTACCTCAAAATCAACTCACCATTCAGGATTTGGATATGTATCAACTTTCCTTAGACATAGTATTTTAAGAATATCCTTTTGTTTTGTTTTCTTGTTTGTAAATTGACAATAGGTACCAATCATTATAATATAAATAATATATAAACTCATTGAGTGTTTATGATGTCCCTTGAGCTTCGTGTATTAAATAATTTAATCCTTACAACCATCTTAGAGAATCAGTACTACTCTTTTCCTGTCCTGAATATGAGAATACAGGGGCCCTAAGAAATTAATTAAAATTCCCCCAAGTTCCCACAGCCAGCAAGTAGAAAGGTGGGTTTTCTAAGGCAATGTGGCTCCAGACCCCAGTCTCCTAAAAGCTACCAAAATTTGCCTCTTGCATCTTATAAACAATAGACTGTATCTTGGGAGAAACATGACTGCGTGTGGGGAAAGGTAGGAGACTTTGTTAGATAATGCTTTACAATATAGAAAATGGTACATAGTGGTGGAAGCTACTTTAAAAAAAGTTGAGTCAGAATGGTCAATAGATTTAGATATTTTTCAGAAAATATTTTGCATTTGATTCAAAGGATATTTCAGAAGAGTACGATGTAGCAAAGCCTGCATGTTTTGCAAAGAGTTCAGCCTAATGTATGTAGAACAAATTATAGATTGGTGAAAGTTGAGTAGACATATAATTCATCTTATACTCTGAGTCATGGAACCTCAGTCTACAAAAGGGAGTTGGGCTACATCATCTATATGGTCTTTTTAAATTCTAATATTCTATGATCTTATAATAAAGGAAAAAGAAAATAAAATTTGCATTAAAACCATTCAACAAGTACATTTAGTATGGTTTGATATGGTATGGTTTGATAATCTTATGTCTCAGTATTTCTTTAATGATAATGGAAGTACATAGAATATTTGCCTTTTAAATTTAAAGCAAAGATTAATAAATCTAATAAAATTAAGAGGAATATAATCAATAAGCAGGTATTTATTGAATATTTATTATGTGCAAAACACTAGCTGATGCTGGGAAACATAAAATGATTCTGAATTATGGGTCCTCCATTATCAGGATTTTAATTTTGGGTAAAGATTTAAGATCAGCATGCATGAAATAATAGTTTAAATATCATTTAACAATTAAGCTGCTTTAATATGCAAGTGACGGAGAATTCAAAGAAGCTCAAGCAATGTAGATCCTGCAGGGGAAAAGAAAATTTGCTTGAATAAGCAAGCAAAGTGGGGCAAGTTTCTAGAGGAGTTTGGATTTTAGTCTGGACACAATTTGACAAGCAGCAATGGCAGAAAGTGGAATGTATTAGAGTAAAAAGAGAAAACTTGGGAGTTGGGACAACAGGTGTAGGAGATGGTTCAGGAAATGGGTACAAAGATTTTGGCTTACTGCTCAAAGAATGAAGTTATTGCTGGAACTCTGTGCATTCCACAATCCACGCCACCTCTGTGAGTTTAAAAAACTAGAGTGAGCATTAGGATGTGTTATGAGCAGAACCATTTGTGAGGCCAGAGTCATAATGGAGGACCATATTATCTTTCCTGCCATGGAAGCTGGAGAGAGATTTCAATTATGAGTTCCAAATCAGAGACTTTCCTGGAAATGCTCACGTTTATTATTAGAAGTATCCAAAGAGCCATCAGTTCATGAATCGGTCAGTCTCATGGGTCGCCAGTGCATGCACAGACTATTCGAAGACAAAACTATCAGGTCATTGTTGTTTTGGATTTAAGAGCAGGAACACATGTCCTTCAACGTGTGTGTACTGCTGGCTGACAAGAGGACCATGGAAGGGGTGTATGGTACTGGAGGAGAGACTAGAAGTTGGCTTTCTTAGGAAGCCCCTGTTACTTAGAGAAGGTTGGAAGCAAATGGAGTTTGGTTCCTCTTTACTTTCAGAGAATGTCTGTTTTCTGAAGTAGAAAGGATTTCTTTGTAACAAGAAATTTTAGAAAGGAATCAGAAAAACTTTTTTTCTTGCTTATGTCAATGTCGATCTATGTGTAACCTTATAGAAATCACTTTTGACCCTAAAATTCCACATTCTCATTTTTTTAAGCAAGAATAATACAATGTACCTCTCACAGAGATATGTAAGTTTTCATAAAATAGTCACAGTACTGTCCAAATAGATTACTAAGAAATATGAGTTAAATAAATTATCTTAAATACATTTTTTACTGAAATCTACATTTCCTTATGTGCTTAATTTTAAATTAAGCATGACTGGTACAAATTTAAAGGGCATGCTTAATATTTCCTTCACAGAAAAAAAAATTGGAAGAAATGTAAAATCATCCCTCAGATTCTGTATTCGGTTTGGAACCATATTCTATAAAAGAAAATACATTCTACACTCCCAAAGAGAATGCCAAAAGACAGGTAAAGCAGTCATGCTGATCCTACCTTTTATATCAACAACAAGAAGAATCAACCTTCATGCTTTCAACCAGTTTTGAATACAGGAAAGCAGCGGGGCCTAGAATCCTCTTTCATCACCTCAGGTTGTGACATGATTATTCAGGAAAAATCAAATTGACTTTATAACTTCGGAAAGGTACATCTATAAAGAAAAGAATGAAATGAAAAACTGTAAATTATAGTTCCCTACTTGAAAAGGCCAAATAATTCATCCCGGTCTTAGGAATATCTCCTATGCTTCAGGGATGGAGAAATGTTTCTGTGAGAAAAATGCTGAAGTTCAATGACCGCACCTAGTAAGGGTTTCATAATTCCTCATATTTGCTTGTTTTTTCATTAATAGGAACAATAGAAATAACTTAAAATATTATCCACATGTGTGTATATCTATATCTGCATTTCTCTATAGAGATCTACAGAGATTCTACAAATAGAGATTCCTCATAGGATAAAAATTGTCCTTGCATCTGATAAATTTTGAAAAGATTGTTAAAACAATTTCTTTATATATTTTTTCCTTAAATCCATAATTCAAGTCACTTATGTGAATATCATGTGATCTGACCACAATGTGGTTTTTATAGTGGCTTGCTAGGAAAGATGCCTACTGGAGGACAAATGCCCTATTTTCTTCACATTCTAAGCTTCATGTATTTTGATTATGCAAATAATGGTCATAAATCCTAATAGGGGAAAGGAAGATCATTCTCTGAAGAGCAGATAAGAAGCTTAGTTAAAAAATCCCCTTCTCGGGGCGTCTGGGTGGCTCAGTGGGTTAAGCTGCTGCCTTCGGCTCAGGTCATGATCTCAGAGTCCTGGGATCAAGTCCCGCATCGGACTCTCTGCTCAGCAGAGAGCCTGCTTCCCTCTCTCTCTGCCTGCCTCTCCATCTACTTGTGATTTCTCTCTGTCAAATAAATAAATAAAATCTTTAAAAAAAAAAAAAATCCCCTTCTCACAACACTTGTTGATTCAAGTGTGAGGTCTCGGATTTCACAGCCATTTGCATCCATGAATAAGATTACAGAGAGAATACTCCTCTCTTACATTTGCATTGTCACCTCTTCGAACAGTGAGTGACTTGCTCCAGAAAATTCTAAGTTATAGCCTCAAATAATTTAATACTGCCCTCTAGAGGCATTATAATAGCATTAAATTTGCTCCTTCTGGTGTGGTTTTATTAAATTTATTTCCCTAAATTTTAAAGCACTACTTTTTGAAAACTCACAAGGGACAAATTAACGTAACAATTTTCTAAGAGTACATCCATTTCATATTTAATTTGCAAGTATCAAATTGTTGGCCAGGTAGCAATGTATACATTGGAGAGCCCCAGTTGCTATGGCTTTTCCATGAACCCTGAAGCACATGGAAAGGAAAGTCAGTATAAACAAACCACCCCCCTGCCCAAGAATACCTTAATTAAAATTAAGAACTTGAAAATGATAACCATTTCCTTCCCTCTAAGAAGAAAGTAAAGCAACAAACTAAGAGCATTTTCCTCAAGACATGAGTAATAGGCAGTTCGCTAAAAGGAGTCTGTGAAGAAGAAAAATAAGATTGCTTTTAGAACTGCATCTTTGGGAGACTTAGATGGGCAGATAAATAGTTTAAGCAAAGTTAATTTGGATTTACCATAAAAAAATTAGAAAATATATTAAAAGAGAAGAGGATACTCAGATATTAGGGATTTCTGTGAGAGAAAAAAATCCAAGTAGCATTAATTTTAGATACTAAGAAATCAATAGAAGTTGGAAAACTAAGATACTTTGAAGATTTCATCATAAAACATCTGGTGGTTTGAGAACAAAAAAACAGGTCATAGAGTTCTTATTTTAAAAGAAAATTTCCATGTTTTCCACGTAGGCCTGGAAGAAAAAATTTTACTTTATAACTTTTAGTGATAGGAAATGGTGTGTAATGCCTGTTGTCTTTCTTGTTGGCACGGAAAAAGCTTTTTGGAAATAAAATTCAGTTCTGTTTTCTCCAATAAAAACCAATTTCTGAAGTGCTTATATTGGAAATGTTGCTTATTATAGTACAAAGTAATATATTACTAAATCTACCACATTGTATAGCAATTTCAAAGAAAGTACTTGTTGAAAAAAGATTACTTGACAATTATCTGTAAAATAAGTTACTTACACTCATTTTTCCATCTTGTTGCTAGAAATCAGTAATCTATTCCCATACCTGGAAACTTACAATTTTTGCACATCAGTAAATATTGTACACAGAGTGAAATATAATTAGAAAAATAAGTATTCAGAGTTAAATTTTGTCAACTTTAAGCTATTTGTGCTAAATAAGGGTATATGCAGAGGGAAATTTATCTACATTTGCAAATATATTCTTATTCATATAGAGGTTATAAAATCTATATAACATATAATTTAAATTACATACAGTTTAAATGACTTTCAAAAAAAGGAAATAAATAACTTGTTTCTTTGAAAGGAATAATTACTAAATTATTGGAATGACTTTATGAGAATTTCAGAAAAAAAGAAATGCATGAAGAAATATTCTGGATTTTAGTTAAACTATTTAATTTTAGAGGACAACATCAAGGTAATAAAAAATATTTATTTCACAAGTTTAATTAAAGTTCATGCGTTCATGCTTTATCTCCCTCCTGTCTGGATTGCCTTAAATAATCATTCAACCAGTATGGAAAGGTCTAAGAATGTTGCAAGAGATATAAAATTATAATTACTAATGGAAGTCAGGCGTAAACATAACTATAACATATCATTTATTTAGTAAAGTAAAATAAAGAAAATTACAAATAATTAAAAATAACCTGACTAGCAAAAGAGGGTTGGCAAATTCAATTATATTTACATATAAGTAGGATAATATCTAACATAGGCTAATCACATCTTTTAAAAACTGGAGAATGTATGCTAAGTATACATTATACTCTCTAAGTATAATGAAATGATGCACGCAACTACTAGGTGATTATGTTGACAAAATGGAGTGTGGTTGGTGGACAGGCATTACTGTGTTACTACATACAAACAATTTGAGGGTGTATGAAACCGAGAAGGGAGTGGGAAAATACAGAAGAAAAAGCTGTGTACTCATCCCTTGAACATTCTAAAGATTTCTTAAGAAATAATGACTTAAATACTACCTTCAAGATATTCTATACTCCTCCAAAATAATTCTTGAAACTACATAATAAGATCTATGGGGTGAAATTACTAAAGCAATCATTTTATCTGAATGAGACAATACATTTTACCAGTCAGCCAAGATGAAATACCTTATCTGAAAATTAAAATGTATGTCCACTTATAGGAACAGAAGAAAATAAGGACAGAGAGATTATCAAGAACTGTGTGTTGGATGGTGGGGCGATTATTGTTGATGTATTTTCCTGAAATTTTCATTGATCCAGCTATTCAAAGAAAATGTGATGACATTTCAGAATAGATGGTATTAAAATAAGCATTAGGTGCTAATTTTAGAATGATATCTCAAATACTGCAAATATATTTTTCCCATTATAAGTAACACACAAACAGTATTTTTTTAATTAAAAAATACAATTGGAAGTGGTTTTAGATATAAGTATTTTATCCTATACAGTTATTTTATGTCAAAATTTATACATTGTAAAGATCTTACTTTTTAATTTATTTTAATTTTTTTTACTTAAGATCTTACTTTTAATTTATCACTCTGTGTTCTAAATATTAACAAGCAAAAGAGCATTCATCCAAATACATAATTTACATATTTTAAAAGGGCAATTGATTGGTGTTTTTCTACATTGCTATGTTTTGAAATCTACTTGGACAGTCTTCTTAATACTGACAATTAGGGAATACTGCCCTATTCTTTAGATGTGCCAACTATAAATCTCCTTATCCTCCAGTCTGATATCCTCCATATTTTTTCTTTTCCTATAAACAAGTGCAAGGTTTTGTCTGTGATTTTCCTCCATCTCTTTTCCTTCGTCTTTTTTCTCTACCCTGTGTACAGCTGTTGCTGTATGTGAGTTCCTGCCTCACTTTTGCAGCTCTGGGAGCAGGTGTATTATGAACTCCCTAAGGAACACTGGACATCCAAGTTCAAATTCTGGATCTAGGCCTCTCCCAAGGGAAAACTGGCTGGTTTCATGACTCTCTAAGCCTCAGAGTTATTCTGCAGACCAATATATGTATGCTAAATGAACTTTTCTCTCCTAATTTCATTACAAATATGGTTATATGTTGGCTACAAAGTGATTTGCTTTTCTCAAAATATTGTAGTAAGGGCTATTTGGCTTTTAGTTTATAACTCGAGAAAACTCTTCTTCCTGAGATCACAGACTTCCTCCTAATTTTAAAATTAGATCATTCAATAGCATTTGACTCATCCTTACTTAAAATTCTCTTTTCTCTTGACTTCTGTGATACCATCCTGCTTTAGTTTTTATTTTCAACTCTAAAAGATTCTTGTCAGTCTTCTTATCCTCGTATCCCAGATTTGTATTCTTACTTCGTGTCTCTATGTCTCAATGTTGCTGCTGCTGTTGTTTTTCTGAATGTGGTTTCTTTTTTTTTTTTTTTTTTCAATTACAGAGGTCTACTTCCTAGAATGAAGTACGTAACCCAGATATCTTGTGTGACTTTCAACTGCATAAAAGTATCTACTGATCCTCTCCATTTGTATGCACCCCCAGATACCTCATATTAAATACATCAGAACTAAATTCTTCATATCCTCCTAAGTCATCTCTCCTGTGTTTCCAATGTCTAAATGGCTCTACCAACCATTCAATGCAGGAATAATCCAAGACTCTTCCTTTTTACCTTCCCTCTACATTAGTTAGGGTTCCCGAAAGAAACAAAACCAACAAGATATATAATATAATAGAGAGATTTTATTTTAAGGAATTGGCTCACATAATTGTGGAGTCTTGGCAAGTCCAAAATCTGCAGGGTAGGCTGGCAGACTGGAGATCCAGGGAAGAGCTGCAGTTCACACCCAAGTTGGCTGGCAGAATTCCCTCTTCTTCTGGGGAGATCAGTCTTTTTTCTAGGAAGGCCAAGTGAGTGAATGAGGCTCACCCACATTATGGAGGATAATCTGCTTCACTCAAAGTCTATTGATTTAAATCTTAATCTCCTCTAAACAATGCCTTCACAGAAACATCTAAAATAATGCTTAGTCAAATATCTGAGTACTGTGGCCCAACCAGGCTGACACATAAAATTACCCATCACACTCCCTCATGAAAAAATTGATTACCATTTCCTACCTATCTTACATATTTATATCTATGTTCAGTCTCTTCATCCCTTTACCCAATAACCCAGGCTATTATCCCCTGCCTTGACTATTGCAAAATTCGCTTAACTCTCGGACTCCAACATTTCTCTCCTAATCCGTTCTCCACACTAAGTGGAATGATTATTTTCATTATGCTAATTCTATTTTTAAAATTATTAACTATCTCCCCTTCACTTCCTGGAGAGTCCAACATCACTAGCATGATACATAAGTTCCTCATTGATCTGATTGTTGAATGTTTCTAATCTTTCCTTTCACCATTCTTCTAGATACCCAAACCTCCAAATACATTAAATTACTTGTAGTTCAATGTACTGACTAATTTATGCATCCATATATTTGTAAATACTATTCTGTTTAGCCTATGTCCCTAGTGCTTCTCTGATTCTTTCTTTTCTTGGCCTTATTCATGCTTTAAGATTCAGCTCAATCACTACCTTCTGCAGGATGCCTTCTATCGTATCATAGGGATTAAGTAGCTGTCCACTCATTCAATTACAGGAGCAGCCTGTGTTCTATTATTAGCTGAGTTAATACACAGAAAATGCTTAAAACAGAGTCTGGAATAGAGCAAATGTTTTTTACTATTGGCTGCTATTATTATTAATAAGAGTATTTATAGCAGTCACAACAAATTGTATGCTGGGTGATTTGGCCATTCCTATCCTTGTAGATTCTCAGTTCCTAACACAGGTGTGACACACAATAGGTAATAAATATGTGTCAGTGAATGAAAGAAATTTTCAGTACTAGAGACATATGATGTTTCCTGAAAAAAATTCCTTTGTACAAAAAATCTCAGGCCCAATGCCAGATGTCTCAGACTTCAAACAAGAATAGGTGAATTTTTCAATGTGATTTTACTAAAAGCCTTAAATAAAATTAAAACAGAATTCATTACATATTATGGACATTTTGACATTATCTTTTACCAGTCATATATCTATAGAATATGTGATATATTACTAAGAATACTTCAGGAAATGGCTATGCAATAAAATGTCACTAAAATTATCTCAATCTTCTTTCTGAACTTTCTAGGTAATTTGCAGATTACTTTATTCAAAACCTTACAATACACATTGTTATTTTCTTTCCATCTAATTGTACCACATTTTAACTTTACAGAAATCTTCTTGTCTTTTATAATTTACCAAACCTTTTTTTTTCCATTTCTGACTCCTAAAAAAAAAAATCTTATAAAGAGTTCAAGTCAACTTTGACCCATGCTAATGGCTTAAGAAGACAGTGAGTGATAGGTGAAATGTAGCAATCAACTTCTAGTTTCTTTTATTTTAAAATAAGTGGGAATACCCTTTAAATAAGGAAGTACATTTATATTTTTATGATCATAAAAATTGGATTTTTTACATTATTTAAAAATTATATGGAGGAAAAAAAACTGTATTTATGTCTTTTTTTTTTAAACTCCCAATCTCACTTATATATTCTGCTTGTGTATTTTTGTGTTTTGAAAGTTCATTATATGTTCTGAATATATGTTCTAATATGTTTATCAGACATGTGATTTGCAAATATTTTCTCAAATATTTTCTCTCAACAATTCACAGGTACACAGTACAGGGGTTTATTTTAATGATAAGGAAGAAGCAATCCAACCAAAATATATAAGAAATTTAAGCTTTTTCCAGTTAATGAATGGTCTCAAAATTCACACACAAAAAACTGACTTCAGAACAAGAAGAAGCAGACCAATCCAAAACCAGAGTTGAGAATTTTTTAATTTTATCTTTGTAACTATTAAAACAGAAGGATATAGAATCAGTAGAGATATATCAAATTAGAACAAAAGGAATATCAAATAACCTTATGTAAATCTACAAATCTGTTTCTAATTGTACTTTATTTTCAAATACACATGGGGTATATATAAAAATTTAATACATGCTGAACCATAAAAGTAGTCTCAAAAAGTATCAAAGTATTTAAATCATACATGCATATATACTTATTTAGAACAAAATGATAATGTTAGAAATCATTTTTTTAACTTAGCATAAAAATTAACATATGTTTAGATACCAAAGAACACACTTCCAAAGAACACACAAAACTAACCAGAAATCACAGTTGAAGTTATAAAATATTTTGAACTGAATTACAAATATTGCATATCAAACTTTTGTTATGAAGCCAGAGATAAGCTTAGAGACAAATTTGCAAGTTTAAGTGCAAAAAAGAATCATTTATTGTGATAACAATTTCAAGAAGTTAGAAAAAAAAGGAGCAAACTAAACCCACAGAATGTACCAGAAAAGAAATAACAAAAATAAGATGAAAAGCTAATGAAGTAGGAAACATGTCAACATTAGAAAAAAATTTGAACAGCCAACAGTTGGTTATTTGGAAAGACTAAGAAAACCCAGAAATATTGATTGAGGGGGAAAAAAAGAAAGAATCACAAATAACCAATATCAAGAATCAGAAAGAGAATATCACCACAAATAGAGAAACGTTACTAAGATAAAAAATAGGGTTGGGCACCTGGGTGGCTCAGTGGGTTAAAGCCTCTGCCTTTGGCAGAGGGATCTGCATTGGGGCTCTTTGCTCAGCAGGAAGCCTGCATCTTCTCTCTCTCTCTCTCTGCCTGCTTCTCTGCCTACTTGTGATCTCTGTCTGTCAAATAAATAAAATCTTAAAAAAAAAAAATGGAGTTTATGAACAATTATATGCCAGTAAATTTGAAAACATAACTTTATCAAAACTGCCAGAAAAATGAGTAATCTGAAGAGTTTTATAGCTATTAATAAACTGAATTCATAAAGAAAAAACCTACCCACAAATCTTAAGGAGTAACTGGGTGGCTCAATCAGTTAAGCGTCCATTTTCAGCTCAGGTCGTGATCCCAGGGTCCTGGGATGGAGCCCCACACTGTGTTCCCTGCTCAGTGGGGAGTCTGCTTCTCCTTCTTCCTCTGCCCCTACTCCCCTGCTAATGCTCTCTCTCACTCTCTCTCAAATTAATAAATAAAATCCTCTTTAAAAAAAGAGAGAGAGAGAGAAACTTAGGATAAGATTGCTTCACTGGTAAAAATTTTTCAAATATGTAAAAAGAAAAATGGAAATTTAAACAAACTCTTCCAAAGAACAGAAAAATAAGAAATACTTTCAAGGTCATTCTATGAAAGCAGGGTGACTGTGGAACCAAATCTGGAAAAAATACCATAAGAAAGAAAATTACAGGTCAATTTCTTTTGTGAAAATGAACCCCAAATTTTAAACAAAATAATAGAAAATTAAATCTAGTAAAAATTTAAAAGTATTATACATCTAGGCAACATTAATTTTATATCAAGAATGCAAGATTAGTTTCATACTAAAAAATAAATATATGAGTTAAGGAATAAATGAAAAAATTTATATAACATTTCCATCAACACAAAATTTGTTTAAAATTTTCACCTAATCAATATAAAATCAGCAAACTAAAAATATGAGAATTCCTTAATGTAGAAGATATTTTCAGTATACACACACACATACACAAAATACACATAATCAGAATATATATACTCCTAAAAATTATAGGCAATATGGTATAGAAAATAGGCAAAAAATTTCTTGAGTAGACCATTAGCAAAAGAGTGCATCCTAACATCCAATAAATATGAAAAGGCACTCAACCTCATTAGCCACCAGAGAATGCACATTAAAGTCATGTTGAGATTGCCCTATATAACCACCAAAGCTTCTAAAATTAAAAATCATGAGAGTACAATGCTGGTGAGGATGTAAACAAGTAAAATTCTCATATGTTGTTTGTGGGAAAACAAATTATCTGCTAAGGTATCTGCTAAACTTGAATACATACAGACATACATATATGCACACATACACACAATATATACATTTCTGTAACAGTAATTCAATTCCAAGTTATATACACAACAAAAATGCATACATATGCACACCAAAATATGCATTTAAAATGCAAAAATAATGCAGACAATCTAAAAAGTTTACCCACCACTACCCATCAATTTAATAGGTAATTAATTATATAATATTCATACAATGGTGCATTATAAGGTTAAACAAACAAACTACAGAGAAAAATCTCACAAAAACAAAGTTGAGTGAATGAAGCCAAATAGAAAAAAGAAAGAAAAAAAGAAAGTCTAACTAAGCTTAAAATTATTGAATTAATACAAACTATGTTCTCTAACCCAAACAGAATTAAGTTAGAGATCAGTTAATAGAATGAAGTTTGGGAAACTTCACAAATTTGTGGAAATTAAGCAATATACTCATGAATAACCATTTAAAGACAATTATTCTTCCTTGTCAAAAAATTACAAGAAAAATTAGACAATACTTTGAGAAGAATAGAAATAAAAACACAGTACAAGTGAATTTATTTGGTGCAGTAAAAATAGTGTTCAGAGGGAAACTTATTCCAGAAAATGCTTATATTAAAAAATAAGAAAGATTTTAAATCAATAACCTAAAATTCCATCTTACAAAACTAGGAAAAAAAAATCAAAGTTAAGTCAAAACAAGCATAAAGAAACAGATAGGATTTGTGGAAAAATTGAAATAGGGAATAGCTAAATAATCGAAAAATAATAGCAAAATCAAAAGTTGGGTCTTTGAAAAGACCAGCAAAACTGACAAACTTTTAGTTAGGCTGACCAAGAAAAAAAGACATGATTAAAATTATTAAAATCAGGAATAAAATAGAAGGCACCATTACTTTCTTACTGAAATAAAAATGATTATAAGAGAATATTATTAACAACTTTATGCAACAAAATTAGCTGGATGAAATTGACAAATTCCTAGAAAGATACCAGAAACCAAATGACTCATGAAGAAAAAGGAAATTTGTATGGACTTATAAAAAGAAAAAACATTGAGTTGCTACTTAAAAACCAACTTATCGCAATGAAAAGCCCAGGCCCAGATGGCTTTACAAGTGAATTTTACAAAATACTTTAAGAATTAATTCCAATCCTTCCCAATATCTTCCAAGAAATAGAATAGGGTAGAACACTGAGACTAGTATTATTGTGATACCAAAACCAGAAAAATGCATCACAAAAAGAACAACCACAGACCAATATCCATTATAAATATATATGTAAAAATCCTCAACAAAATAGTAGCACACAAAATCCAGTTACATATACAAAGGATTATACATACCATGACCAAGTGAAATCTATCCAAGAATACAAGATTTGCTTTAATATCTAATATCAATTACTACAACATACCTTATTAGGGGATAAAAATATATGTTTATAAAAAATTAAAAATTAAAAATTAAAAAAAAAGGCAAAACCACAGCATAATACAAAGAGAGGAAGAAAAGGTATTTAACATAATCCAATGCACTGTAATAACAAAGCAGATTCAACAAACTACAAGTGCAAGAGAATATCCTTAACCTAATAATGATAATGTATGAGAAACTCACAGCTCCCACCCTACTTAATAACGAAAGACTGACTGAATACTTCACCCTTAACATCAAGAGCAAAGCAAAGCTGTCCTCTCTCTTACCATTTCTATTTAATTCTTTACTGGAGGTTCTTTCTAGGGCAATCAGGCAGGAAAAGTAAATGCACCCAGTTGCAAAGAAAGAAGTAAAACTATTTCTATTCTTGAATGACAAAATCTTATTTCTAGAAAACCCTAAGGATTTCACACAATATACTATTAGAATTAATGAATGAGTTCAACAAAGTTGCAGGATGCAAAATTAACATACAAAAATCAATTGTATTTCTATAAACTAGCAATGAACAATATAAAAATAAAATTAAGGGAATAATTAAAAATAATTTACAATGGCATGATAATAAAATACATGATAAATTTAATAAAAGTAATGTACTTTTTATTGAAAACTATAAAATATTTTTGAAAAATTTTAGAGGAGATTTAAGTAAATGGAAAGGCATCACATATTCACATTCATAGAATGGAGGATTTAAATTATTAAGGTGGTGATACGTCCTAAATTGATCAGCAGATTCAGAGAAATTCTTATCAAAATCTTGGATGCTATTGTGGCACAACTGACAAACTGACCCTAAAATTCATAGAGAAATTTACGGGACTCAGAATAGGCAAAATAATCTTGAAAAAGAGAAACAAAGTTTAAGGACACAAGCATTCTGATTTCAAAACCTACTACATTGTTAGGATATTCAAGACAGTATGGTATTGGCATGAAGATAGACATATAGATCAATGGAATACAATTGCGAGTCCAGAAATAAACCCTTATAAGTATAGTCAATTGATTTTCAACACCGGTGCCAAGACAGTTAAATGGGGGAAAGAACGGTGCTTTAATAAGAACTGCTAGGACAAATACTTAGATGCAAAAACTAAATTTAGATTCCTATCTCACAGCATACACAAAAATTAACTCCAACTGATCGCAGACCTATATAAGGGCAAAAATTATTAAAATCCTAGAAGGAAGCAGAAGAGTAAATCTTTGTGATCTTGGGTTAACAATGATTTCTTAGATAGGCTACCATACACACACATACAAATGTACACACACACACACAAATATTAGATGAATAGGAATTCACTAAATTGAAAAATCTTATGCTTCAGAGAATATATTTAAGAAGTGAAAAGACAAGAAGACAAGAAGAATATTTGCAAATAATATATCAGATAAGGGACTTTTATCAAGAATATATAAGAAAATCTTTCAACTCATCAATAAAACGATAATCAAATTAAAATCAGAAAAAGATTTCACAATACATTTATCAAATTAATATAAATGTATAGTTAATAAATACATAAAAGATGCTTAACCATATTAGTAATTAAGGAAATGGAAAGCCAACCCACAATCAAATTCATGTCAGGCTCATTAAAATATTACATGGAGCACTGGGTGTGGTGTATGAACAATGAATCTTTGAACACTGAAAAAATAAAATTAAATTTAAAAAATTAAAAAGACAAAGAGTAATAAGTACTGGAGGAGAATTGAAGAGATTGGAACCCTTATGAATTGGTGATGAGGCTGTAAAATGGTACAGTCACTCTGGAAAATGGTCAGGTAATTTCACAAAATATTAAACATGGAGCTCCTACATAAGGCAACAATTTCACTCATAGCTATCTGCCCAAGAGAATTAAAAACATACACCCACAGAAAAAAATGTACACAAGTGTTCCTAGAAGCAGCAGTCATAACAGCCAAAAAGTGGAAACTAATAAATGTCCATGAACTGATAAATATATAGCCTAATGTGATATATCCATGTGATGGAATCTTACTCAGCATTAAAGAAAGAATGAGTACTGATACAGACGAAAACATGGATAAACATTGTAAGCATTTTGCTATGTTAAAGAAGCCAGTCACAAAATACATATAATGTATGGTTCCATTTATACAAAATGTCCAGAATATGTTTATTCATAAACACAGAAAGAGATGAATGGTTGCCAGGGACTGAGATGGGAAGGGCATAAGGAGTGATACAGGTTAATGCAAATAGGTTTTGAGGGTAATAAAAATGTTCTAAAATTAGATAGTGCTGATGGTCGCCCAACAATATAACTGTAATAAAAACCAATAAATATTTTTGCAGGGTATACTTTATAGTATTCAACTAATAGCTCAATACAGCTATTATAAAGATAGAATAAAAGCAATTCATTTTATATAAGAATCAACAATTAAAAAAAATCTATTATCATCAAAGGCAGAATAGTGGTTCTTTCATGGGGATAGGATGGAATAATGAGCAAGGTGCCTGTGTGCTGGTCTTATCCCATATATGAGATGTGTTGTGCTTACATGGGTATGTGATATTTGTAAAACACCATGAAGCTGTTCATTTAGGATGTGTGTGTGTGCGTGTGTGTGTGTGTGTGTGTGTTTAACTTAAAATAGTTTACTTTGTGGTGCCTGAGTAGCTCAGTTGGTTAAACATCGACTCAACCTCAGCTCAGGTCATGATCTCACGGTCATGAGATCAAGCACTGCATTGGGCTTTGCACTGGGCATAGAGCCTTCTTGAGATTCTCGCTCTCCCTCTCCCTGTCCCTTTCTCTCCCCTTCCCCGCTCATGCATGTTACTCTCTCTCTCTCTCCAAAAAATACATACATACATACATGCATATAAAAAAATAGTTTACTTAAAATTAAAAGTTAAAAAAGGTCTGCAAGAACTTTGGAAAAATTGAAGGTGAGAAAATGGAGAGAGGAAGTCTGAAGAGAACCTGTAGGTCACTCTTTAGAGAGAGTATCTCTTTTGTGGGTCATTTAAGCCATAGCCAGGAAATACAATGGAAGGAAGAAAAAATGTTAAGTTTTCAAGGCATTAAAAAATACTTGAGAGTGGGTGCCTGGGTGGCTCAGTGGGTTTAGCCGCTGCCTTCGGCTCAAGTCATGATCTCAGGGTCCTGGGATCGAGTCCCGCATCGGGCTCTCTGCTCAGCGGGGAGCCTGCTTCCATATCTCTCTCTCTCTGCCTGCCTCTCCATCTACTTGTGATTTCTCTCTGCCAAATAAATAAATAAAATCTTTAAAAAAAATACTTGATAGTATTAAAAGCTGCGGCTACTTTGGAAAACAGTTTAGCAGTTTTTCAAAAGGTTAGATATAAAACTATTATATGACCTAGCAAAAATTTACGAACTAAGGCAGCATTATTCATAATAATCCCAAGCTGGAGACAAATTAAATGTCCATTAAGTTGTGAATAAGTAGACTAACTGATACATTCATACAATTGAATGTTATTCAGTGATAAAAAAAAAAAAAAACTACTGACATATGCAATATCATGAACGAACCTCAAAAACTTTCTCAAAAATTAATGGTAAAAGAATTCAGACATAAGAGACCACATATCATGATCTCATTTATGTGAAATTTTCAGAAATGACAAATTTGTAGAGACTTCAATTAAATTGCCTAGAGGCTGGAGTGACAATAGGGATTCACCATATATGAGACTGTAAGGTATCTTACTGAAGGAATAAAGATATTCTGAAAGGGATATGTGGTGATGATTGTTTTACATTGTAAAGTTTCTAGAATTCATGGCTGTATTCTTAAAATGGGTGGATTTTGTTACATAAAGTATGGATTAATAAATAATGTTAAAATACTGATAGTGATACTCATAGTCTCCTCTGGCTTATAGAAAAAACTACTGCCACTAAAAAACAAACAAAACACAGTAAAATCTTTTTTTACCAACACCTGGCCAACTATTCCTGCAATGGTCTATACAGACTTTGTCAAACCTTGACTAATGGACAATTATTATACACAGCCGAATAAGAGCTAAAAGCAAAGTCAATAAAATCAGATGGCTCTCATACAAATCCCACATCTCCTATTTGCTGCTTATCTACCATGAGGCAAATCACTTAAGCTCTGTAAACTTCAGTTTCCTCACTGTAAATCCTGGATAATAATAGTACTATGTTATAGGGTATCAAAAGAATTAAATGGGGTCATTTGTGTAATGCCTAGTACACTGTCTGTTACAGAGTAGACAGTGAATGTTGGTTTCCTTTATTATCACTATTATTTGGGGAAATAAAATGATCTCCACACAGAAAGAGACCATTTAAGAAGAAACCACTGAATTTACCATGCAAGAGTTTGTTTCTTGTCTTTGACAATAAAGGAACAAAATAATATAAACCATAGGCTAAGAAAACAGTGAAGGAAGTGGCAGAAGATATAAAGGATATTAAACTTTGGCAGATGGAAAGCATATGGTTTACCCAGCCAAGTGGAAAAAGCTAAATCTGAGCAAGGGTATAGAAGAAATGAACCGATTATACACTGAGAGAGGCTCAGAATTTGGAGATACTAGCTATTTTTGAAAGCTAGACTTAAAAAAGACGAAGAAAGCCAGAGTATACACTTTGGAAAGTCTAAACCAAAGAGCAGAGGATTTGAAGATGCCAAGGGATAGCAAAGAACAAGAGTGTGAAATACTGTTATTTGGAAACCAACGGATTAAGGAAGCTCTACACGCTGGAACATCAGAGCCTCAGATTCATCTCTTCCCTCACAATGGTCCAGGGCACCCACATCTCTGACAGCAGAGTTTTTCACTTCCCACTTCTCCACCGTACTGAAGGGTAAGGGAAAAAATTAGCAATGGAAACAAATGGAAAGGTCATTTCAGTGGGAGAGAATCTTGCCAAACATCTTGATTCCAGTCCAATCACTCAATGGTGAAGGCCAGAATCAGAAGTTCTATTCTGTGTCATGCGCAAAACTTCTCTAAGAGCTTCACTATCATACAGCTGTAAAGAAAGTCTCCATAATTAAAATCATCAAAATACTTGAGAAGTTTCTAATTTGACAGGTAAGCATCATGCTCACAAACAGAAAAAAAAATGGAACTCAAAGAAAATGGATAGTACAAATAAAAATTTAAAACGGTATAATAAATCTTCTTAAAGAGCTAGGGGGAATCGTTGTACCCATGAACTCAGAATAATAATCTATAGAAAGAAATGTTCAGAGCAATTGGAATTAAAAGTAATATAGAAATAATATTTTAACAGAAGCTCACAAGGAAGAAAAGAGGTAAAAAAACAAAATTAAAGATGAGAAGATGGGGGGCACCTGGTTGGCTCAGTTGGGTAAGCACCAAACTTTTGATTTTGGCTCAGATCATGAGATCGAGCTCTGCCTCAGGCTCTGCACTCAGTGGGGAGTCTGCTGGAGTTTCCCCCTCTTCCTCTGTACCTCCCCCAACTTGTGCTTGCTCTCTCTCAAATAAATAAATCATTTTAAAAAATGAGGTTCAACACTTAACTCATACGAGTCAACAAGAAAGAAACAAAGATTATAGGAAAATGGACAGAGAAAATTATCATAGAAATAATATTTGAAAGAAAATCCGCACTAACTCCACACTAATCCATATGTAAGTTTCCAGAATGAGGAGACAAATCTCCTAGAGCAAACAAATTAATTAAAAAGACCAACATAAGAAATATTTTGATTAGGTTTCAGAGTATTAGGGATAAGATTATTAAAATTTTCCAGAAAGAAAAAATGTATATCAACACTAATGAAAACTAGACTACCTTTAGATGTCTCAAGACATCTAAAACTGAAAACAGGAAGAAAATGAGAAATGCCTTCAGCATGGAGAAAATCATTTCCAACCTAGAATTCGCTATACAGGATAAAGTTCAACTAGCTCTGAAAATAAGTTAAAGGAATGTTCTGCTATGCAAAGTCTTGATTTTTTTCCTCAATTTTTTTATTTCCCCTTTATACTTTTCAGAACACTATTGGAGAAGATAACTCTACAAAAAATAGAAAGTAAACTTAGAAAGAAGAAAATATAAGATAGGCTATGGAAAACTGGGGACCCAATTCATTATAAAGGCTAGAGTTTTGTCAAGATAGGGTGTAGGTAAGAATTTAGAATGACAGATTTGAAGCAGGCTTAAAGGCAAAAAGCTAGGTTTAGCACAGAAAGATGAAGCATTCTGTGAGGTATTTACCCATTTTTAAAAATACTGATAGAAACATCTAACAAGCTTAACCATACTAATAAAAATTTTACAGTTCTATTGGTAACGTTGAATGGTATTGATAATAAATATATTTTTAAAAAAGAATCTAACATTTTTGAAAATTGGTTAGCTCCAAGAAAAAAAAAGTTTATAAAGGATCTTATAAGAAAGGAAATACAATGATGATGGACTTTATGATTTAGCTGTGAAAATAATTACATGGGAAAATACCATAAGTTGTGGATATATATTTAACCAAAAGTTTTGACATAATTCTGTTTAAAGGATGAGATTATAGCAGTTACAGAGTGGGTTTAATGTTATTTTTCCTTTAGAACTATATATATGATCTACTTTCATTTGTTAATCAGATCCCAATATCATTTCCATTGACTTCATTTAAATCATCATTTGTATAATTTACATTTCTCTCTCTTTCTCTCTTTTTTGGCAACATCATATCATTAAGTTAAATAAGCAGTACTCCTGTAGTAAAATTATTAAAGCAACTTTACCATGTTCTCACTTTTCTTTTAAGTGTCATTGATATGTATACCTTTTCCCCCCAGTCCCTATTTCCACGTAGAGGATCAGGCAGGCTCCAGGACTTCATTGGTAACCCTAGGTATTAAGTTTCAACTCGCAATTTAGAATGCCAAGAACCAGATAATAATTGAAACCTTCAACTTAAAGTTAATCTTTCCAACTTCTAGATATGTTAGCAGAAAAATTCTGTAGTCTCTTGAATGTGCATGGCCTAAGCTTTCTTCCCCTCTTTCCTTCTATGGTATCTATATGACATGTTTATATCATTTCTATTACTATCAAGATTTTCTGCCATTTCCAGCCAAGGTTAAAGAAAGTTAGGTTAAGAGATATGTGGGGGCTGGGGAAAGCAAAAATTTCTCAAATGATTGTTCTTATGGAATGGTTTCAAGCTCTTTGTTCCAGGGAAATGCCGAAATCTAACTTTTTCCCCCTATGTTTTAGAGAATTCTTTTGTGGGATTTCTCCAATTTTAACACTCATGACACAATCATTCTAATCATTTTGGTTCATGTCTTAATATTTCCCATCAATTTCTGCAGTGTTCTCATGGTGTGGCAGAAGTCCTCATGTGGCCCCCTCTTCTGACCCAGGCTGCTATTGCCAGACTCTTGTCTCTTAGTTCCCTTTACAACGTGGGTCAGACCTCATCCATTGTTTTCCTGTATTACAAGGAACACATTTCAAGCTGTCCTAGCAGTCCAGCTGAAAATTCAAGATCAGGAGCAGCAGATCCACCTATATCCCTTTGTTTGGGATAATCAGAATCCAACCATGCTCTTTCCAAAGAAGTCATTCCCCTCAAATTCTTTATAGTTTCCTAAAACTTGACCCATTTATAGTCTTGATTTGTGTAATTAATCTAATTATTTTTGACCATCTACTTTAAATTTCTATTATCATGTCTCAATCAAAATGAAGACAACAATAGTCCCATTACAAACATATAACATCTGACCAATTAGAAAGATGATGAACTATACAAATACAAGGTAGACATTAGGGTTAATTGTTGGGGGAGATGCTTCAGTGGACACTAATTTCATAATTGATTGGTTTATTTGTGAATAATTTTCAGATTATAATGACTTTTGCTTTTATATCCAACTTTGCATATTAAAAACCCAATTATACTAAAAGCCAACGTAAAGAGGACATCTTGTATTTAAAGAAGGACAAACACCAGACATGGCAGGTATAACTCTTTGTTGGCTCTTCATTAATTCATAGTTTTTCCACATAAGATGTTCTCAAAGCAAATTATTTGATCTCTTTCATGGTACATTCCTCTCTTATGTCAATGTTTTATATAATCAGTTCTATGGACACTGTAAAGGCCAAGGTATAGTTTTACACAAGAAACCATTCAAGATTCTAGCTTACTTTCTTAACTCTAGATTCTTCCCTAATAATCCACAAAATGGGCAACTGTTGACCTAATCTTCCTAAAGTACAACTCTGATCTGATCATCACACAATAGAAATACTTCAGTGACTCCCTGCTGATAATAAAATAAAATTCTAATCTATTCTCCTGGCACCAAGGCTCTTTAGGATATGACCATCACTTTCTTTACCAGCCTAGTATGTTTCTACAGCCTTTACAATTCTCGCAATCCTTCTATGCCAAAGTTACACAACCACTTCCAGTTCCAAAAACGTGTTCAACACTTCTCATAACTTGGGCATTACGTGTATGATCCCCTAGGACTGGAATGCCTAGAAAACACCCATGCATGTACCCTTCTCTATTATACAGATTTGTAAAAATTAAGGAAACTCCTCCACATTCTCACCACTCAGAGATAACTATCATTGACCATTTGATGCTCATTATTCCAGACTAATTTCTATTTCTATATATTCATAAATTCATAAATGTTTTAGGAAAGCAGAATACTTAAAACTAGCTTTTTTCATTTAATAACATCGTGCCTCCTCTATATAAATACACATACATCTACTTCTCTATCTCTATCTCTGCCTCTAAAAGAGGACATAAAGAAAAAAAAAAAAAGAAACACAAAGGAATAACATACAACATAATATATATACCTACCCAAGTTTTTGTGCAATTAAAATTTTTTAGTACAAACATATAAGAATACAATTTCTATTTTAAAGTAATGTACCATTTTATGGCTATTGATACATATCACTAAACTGCAACAGTATACAATAATGTTCATTTTTCCACAATTAAAAAATGTGAATACTAATATAAGAAATTACCAATTTGATGGGAGAAAACCAGAAATTTAATAGGCATTTAAAAATGTTTTAATAGGTATTTTTATTATTGAGATTAAGCATTTCATATACATTTATGTTCAGTTATTTTATTGTATAATTTTGCCTCCATTGAAAAGCAAGCTGTTTTTAAGCTAAAGCTGCATATGTGTTTACCTTTCAAGGACTATTTCTTTCTAAATTATAGTATGTAGCAAATAAATTAAAAACAAACAGCAAGATTATTCTGGCAGAAAAAGAAAAACCTTTTAAATAGAGGAGAAGGTGAAGCCAAGAGAACAACCAAGGACACAGTGGCTTAGATCTACTCACTATAGTACAAAGAAAGACTCACTATAGTGTACTGAAACACATAAGAACCTAAACATAGTATTGAATCATCAAAAATGTTTAAATTAGTTTAATGTTAAGAAGGGAATGAAATTGTGTACTACATTTAAAAATATTTCCATCTAAATTATTAGTACTTGGTATTTGAAAAAATACTCAGTAGTCTGGAAGTTTCACTCATATGAATGCCTTATTCCTGAGGTAAAAGACAAATAAAGCATCGATTTATTATTTTATTGCTTTATTATAAGATTAATTTGTATACACACAGCTCTATGACCATAGAATATAATTTTGGGTACATTTCAAAATGATTTGGACTTTTCAACTCCCATATATCTCCAAACTATAATAAACAAGAATACAGTACAAACTGGAGGCTCCAAATTATTTATTTTAACCTTGAATTTGTGCATAGCCTTTTAGCTGAGCAAAGATGCAGTAATTTTCTAAAAAAGGAAAAAATATTAACTGATTTTCACTATCATGGTAAAAACATGGCTCAGGAGAACACCTAATATAGTAGTAACTCAAGATTTTGTTGAATAAATACCACTTAAAGCAAAGTGAAGTGTTTAGTTTTATGAACAAGGACATGCTAAAATCAAATAATTACTATGTCCACTTAAAAAATAGTAAATCAAATAAAAATATATGTTTATAAAAAATAAAAAATTAAAAAAAATAGTAAATCAAATATTAAATATTTTGTATATTTTTGTATATATATGCAATATTTTGTGTGTATATATACACAATATTTGTATATTTTGTATATTTTTGCTGATATAATAAATAGCACTATGGAGATGAGAGAACATGCAATATGATCTAAAGAGAAAAATCTTAGACAAAGATTGAAAACACCTAGGCTTTAGTCCTGTGGCTCATCTAATAATTTCATAATATTAAACAAACCACTTGACCTTCCTCAGCATCATTTTCTCCAGTTCTAAGTGGTATAGTAGTAACTCCCTATTAAGCACAGATGGTTGTTATAAAGATAAAATGAGATGATAGCTATAGAAGTGCTTTCAAATATAAAGCTTATATAAATGTAGCATATTATATAGATGTATCCGGACAAAAGGAAAATCAGAACAAGCTCACAAAGGCAGAATAGCTAAATCTCACTGCAATACTTTCAACTCTCAGTAGTGTTAGATAAAGAAAGATAAGTGAAATAAATTCAAGAAGAACTAGGTTTTCCTCTAAGAACAGCAATATGAAATAGATATCCTTAAATGCCCATCATGTATTCTGGATACTGGTCAAAGATCCACAGTATTTTTAAACAAGAAAAGGTGGGAGAATGCATGTTTGAAGCCTATGATTATTTTTTCTTACAAGGAGAGTTTATCTCCTCATCGCATAAATAAATCTACATTTAACTGACACAGGAAATCTAGAGTTAGAGTACAGTGATTTGGAACAACGTTTTTTCTTAATTTCTCAAGTTTTCATTTCTCACGCAAGAGTGAAGGTTATATATATACTATTTTCACAGAGACATTTAGAATTAAAAAGATGTACATATGTATAAATCATGGAGGCATGCATACATGTGAAAACTTTGTAAGTATGTACATTATAATATTCAGAGATACAAAAATTCCAGTCTCTTAAGCTATTCATTTAGAACAATTGTTGAGCACCTTAAGTTGCAAAACACTGAGGTTGAATCTAAATATACCAAAATAAACAACCAAGGTTCTGGGATGTCAGTGGGAGGGGATATTTAAATAAACAAAATACAAAAATACGTACACAATTTATGAATTATATATGAAATAGGTTCCAGTCTATGGTTCTCGTCACTTAGGACAAGAACATTAAGATTTAGCACTTTCAAATAATTAAAATGTTTTAAGTTGCTTTTTAATTTACAGGAAAATAAAGATTTAAGAGTTACTTTCAATATTCAGAGAGAAGGTAATATGTTCCATTGTCAATGAACTGAGACTGTTGGCATTGTCTGTCCAAACCCTTAACTTAATACCATATAGTTTTTAATACATTCACAAATTTTTGTCAGATTTTATAATATGTATAAACCAGTTGAATTTGATTCTATTTAAATTCTAGAACTAGAACCATACAAATAAATTTAAAATATAACTGTAAATAAAAATTAAACCTGTTAATGTTGGCAAGGATGTAGAAAAAGAGGAACCCTCCTACATTGTTGGTGGGAAAGCAAGCTGGTGCTGCCACTATGGAAAACAGTATGGAAGTTCCTCGAAATGTTGAAAATAGAGTTGCCCTATGACCCAGCAATCACACTACTGGGTATTTACTCTAAAGATACAAATGTAGTGGTCTGAAGGGGCACATGCACCCAAATGTTTATAGCAGCAATGTCCACAACAGCCAAACAATGGAAAGAGCCTAGATGTCCATCAACAGATGAATGGATAAAGAAGATGTGCTATATATATATATACAATGGAATACTATGCAGCCATCAAAAATGGTATCTTGCCATTTGCAATGACGTAGATGGAATTAGAGGGTATTATGCTAAGCTAAATAAGTAAATCAGAGAAAGACAATTATCAAATGATCTCACTGATATGAGGAGTTTAAGAAACAAGACAGAGTATCATAGGGGAAGGGAGGGAAAAATGAAAAAGGATGACACCAGATTGAGAGACAAACCATAAAAGACTCTTAATCTCAGGAAACAAATTGAGGGTTGCTGGAATGGTGGGGGGGTTAGGAGGGATGGCGTGGCTGGGTGATGGTCATTGGGGAGGGTATGTGCTATGGTGAATGCTGTGAATTGTGTAAGACTGATAACACAATCAGGGGTCCTTCACTGTACCCCTGAAACAAATAATATATGTTAATAAAAAGAATTAAACCTGCTAAAAACAAAGTTAAATTTCATATACAAAATGATTCTATTTTAACAAAGTTGGTCATTCCTTACCTTGCTAATTTCTCCATTGTACTAAGATATATAAGTTTTATTGACATCTGGAATCAGAATTCAAAGTCTTTAAGATAAAGATTTCAGACTGAGTTGAGCTATATTTTTGTATACAGAAACCACTTTTTTATGTGAAAACCACACCTTTTCTTTCACATGGTTGGGAGTCTCAGTAGGAACTCACATTTGGTTAGCAGCAGGAATAGATGTTTGAAATTCCTACATCTTAAATTTCAGTTCCCATCTATCATATAGTAGCCAATTTGTTCTTAAGTAGGTGATAACAGAGATTGATCTCTTAAAATAGAGACTGATTATTACATCAGTATACTGTCCTTAAAAAAAGAAAAATAAAAAAACACAACTCCTATAGACTGTAGGAAACTTTTTTTTTAATTTTTAATTTTTTTTTAAAGATTTTATTTATTTATTTGACAGAGAGAGAAATCACAAGTAGGCAGAGAGGCAGGCAGAGAGAGAAGGGGAAACAAGCTCCCCGCTGAGCAGAGAGCCCGATGCAGGGCTTGATCTCAGGACCCCAAGATCATGACCTGAGACGAAGGCAGAGGGTTTACCCACTGAGCCACCCAGGTGCCCTTTTTGTCGTTTTGTTTGTTTGTTTGTTTTGTTTTACTATTTTTTTTTTTTTAATAATTTTGAGGGCACCTCGGTGGCTCAGCGGGTTAAACCTCTGCCTTTGGCTCTGCCTTTGGCTCAGGTCATGATCTCAGGGTCCTGGGATCAAGCCCCACATTGGGCTCTCTGCTCAGCAGGGAGCCTGCTTCCCCCCTCTCTCTCTGCCTGCCTCTCTGCCTACTTGTGATCTCTCTCTATCAAATAAATAAAATCTTTAATAAATAAATAGATAAATAATCTCTATACCGATTAATTCCAGCTTACAATTTTTAAAAGTGATATTTTAATCTCCTACTTAGCAATTGTTCTGCTTGTGTTTTCTCTCTACAGGTATTAACAGTAAGACTGAAAAATACTGGCATTGTGTAACTTTGAGATCACATGGTTAACATTTTAATTTAAATTGGGACTAATTTCTTTGTGTCTCTGATTTGTTTGTTTTTTTTGGTTGTTGTTTTGGGGGTTTTTTTTGGTAGAAATAGCTAAGAGTATCATGGAGATCCTGGTGTAACAATTTCTTTATCTTTTCAAATGCATATAGATTGTCAATATAAACACAGTGCTAAATGGAATATTCCTTAATTTTGAAGCATAAGTATTTAACTTTTTTTCTCTAAGGCTTTGGAAAGAATGAAACTTTCTCTTCCTCCTCTATTTATAGAAGTATCTAGTTCATTGCTCTACCTAGACTTCTCCACTACTGTCTCAACAGTCACTTAAAACAGCATTCAGATTTCCGGAGCTAACAGAAAGGCAGATAACATACTCTGAACAAGTAAAACCCACCAAATGGGCAAAAATTAGTGAAAAGACGATTTAGTGAGCTTCTCTTTCCATGATATATGTTGCCAAACCCAGATTTCCTCTATTTCCCACTGATGGCTGCGCACGGTGGGTAATGGCATATTAGGCCTAGAACCTGCTAAATTAGGGAATATAATAAGATAATAAGATACCCTTCTCATCACAAGATGAGGCCTTAATGGACATACCATCAGTGTAATGATGAAGCAAAAAACAAAGTTCCCACAGAGAAGAGAAGAACAAAAACTGCGGTCTGTTTCAAACCTGGCACTGAGTGAAGATAACAAACGAAATTTCCCTTAAGTATTTGTTCTAATCATATTATCATGTGGTAACTGTTGTGTGAAAAACTTCATGAGGAAAATTTAATTTTCAGTGGCTCTGGTTTGGTTTTAAGGAAATCAACAGAAGCAAGCATGAATCCTCTGGAAGAATATAATTTTAAGCCAGCAAGAATGAATTTTCACACAAAAATTTCTAAGGTAAATAAACAGCTTACATTTATAAAAAAAAAAAAATTACAAAACACACACAAGAAAAAGTCACCATGAATGTTATCTAAGGGGATTAACTAATGGTAATTTATATCCCTAAAGACTTTAGATATTCAGATTATTGGCAAGCAAATATAAAATAAGCACGGTCATGTGTAAGAGGAAATAAAAGATAAGCTCGAAAACACAACCAAGGAATGAACCTATAAAGGGATACTAACATCCAGAAAATGAATGAAATATAACACAAAATGTAAAATATAATTAAAACGTAAATTAATTGGACATGTCAAAGAGCAAACTATACATTAGTGAAATGAGAATTACTTAATTGAAACATATATCAAAAGAATGATTTAAAAGAAACATTCAAACAGACCAATAAATGGAAAATTGGGGAGATAATTAAAGATGGTCTGACATACTAGAACTTAGAGATTTTGAAGAAAAATATGAGAATAAGGAGAGAAGGCAACTGTCAAGACAATGGCATAGAATTTTTCAGGCTTTGGGAAAGCATTAACCTGAGATCCAGAAAGTCTAATGAACCTCAAGTATTATAAATTATAGTAATCACATCTGCATCACGGTGGAATTACAGAACATCAAAGACAAAAAAGAGATAGTAAATGGAAACCAGAGACAAAATAAAAAATCCACTATGAAGGAAAGCAATAAAATGAACAGCTGACTTTTCAACAACATCCATAGAAAAAACATGGAGTATTTTCAATCTGACCTAATGTCTATATCCAAAGAATATGCAGTTTTCCCTATATATTGCAAGTGAGAGAGTCAACTAGTACAAAAAGTTTAGAGACGTCTTAGACAATTTCTTTTACAATTACATGTACGTCTATTTTATGGCCCAGCAATTCCACCTCTAAATAATTATTCAAGACAGGGAAAATATACAACGAACAAAAAAACTTGTGCATAAGTGCGCATAACAGTCATATATAAAAGCCTGGTAGTTCTGGACAGCCATGGCAGCTACACAGTTTCCTACCTCCTAATATTGCCCTAAACAATAACGAAAAAGAGGAGAAAATTAAATTCCACACAGAACTATGTCCTCAATACCAAATGAAGACAGACAATACTGAACTGTCAAAATAAATACACATAAATAATAAAGAGAGAAATCACCAAATTCCTGCATACCATCTCTTCTGCTCTCACTCCGCCCTTGCCTCTGTTGCCCTGCTGGAGGGCTTTAAGGCAAGCAATGACAGACTGAAAAAACCTCAGGGAGGAAATAACAGGGACCTAGTGAAGGGACCTGAGGGAGATCAAAACAACGGTCAGGAAGGTTACATTTACTTTAAGCCGAAAAATATTTAAAAATGGGACACCTGGGAGGCACCGTTGGTTAAATGACTGACTCTTGGTTTCAGGTTGTAATCTCAGGGTCATGAGATTGGGCCCAGTATCAGGCTCCATGATCAGTGTGGAATCTGCTTAAGACTCTCTCTCCCTCTCCCTCTGCAACCCCCACCCCAGTCTAATGCTTTTTCTCTATCTCTCAAATGAATGAATGAATGAATTAAAACATTTTTTTTAAACATTTTATTTTTTTATCAGAGAGAGAGAGAGGGAGAGAGAGCGAGCACAGAATGGCAGGCAGAGGCAGAAGGAGAAGCAGGCTCCCTGCTCAGCAAGGAGCCCGATGTGGGACTCGATCCCAGGACACTGGGATCATGACCTGAGCCGAAGGCAGCTGCTTAACCAACTGAGCCACCCAGGCGTCCCAAAACATTTTTTAAAAATGAATTAAATAAGTAAATAAACATAAAAATATTTAAAAAGCGTTGAGACAGATCACAACATGGAAAGGAAGATCATGTGCACAGGAAAGAAATTTCAAAGAACATGTGATTTTAAAAAGACAGGCTCAGTTTAAAGGGGAGACTTCAAAACGTATAGCTTCTGGGGGGTAAAAGAGAACCAACAAGAAAGGGGAAATCACTCCTTAGCAATTTGGTGGTAAAGGGGAACAGTAAATAAATTAACTAATTTCATTAAAAATGTAAATAGCATATATCTATAAATTTATAAAGCTAGCTTAGAGTAAAATAATTTTCCCTAGTTCCCACATAAAAGTTAATTCAGCCAATTGAACTATCATACAACCAAAGGGGGAAGAAGCCAGCCTTTTAGGAAAGTTGTTCTAGATCTGCTTTTGCTTGCTTCAAACTCTGCCCCACCAAAGGCATAAATAAATAAGATTGTAAAAAGAAAGAAACAAAAGGACAAAGTACTCAGACTGTGCTCTACTAATAGATTAGGCTGACATTAAACTAGTAATCTTGTTAAACACCCTGGTACCATAAAAGTGAAAAGGAAGCTCCCCGTAAGTCCGTGTAGTTATTGAAAAAAATTAGGAAACACAATGTCACATTGACCAAGTGATTAAAAACCATCCTCCTGCAAAAACAAAACAAAACAAAAAGCAGAAACAGGAAGCAGAAGAAAACGCAAAATCCCTATTACAAATAGGATAAAAAAAAAAAAAAAAAAAAAAAACCAAATAGGATTAAAATACTCAATCCCAGGGCACCTGGGTGGCTCAGCTGGTTAAGTATCTGCCTTTGGTTCAGATTTACAAGGTACTAGCAAGTGAACCAAGCCACAGACTGATTTCTCTTCAAGGATCCTTCCTGTATTCCCATACAGCTACACTGATGGTGCTCTTAGTTCACCTCTGTTTAAATTCCTTTCTAAAAAACAAATACTGTAACCAGAAATTTTAGCATCTCATTTTCAGGCCCTTTTCTCAGATTTGTCCTCTATGGCTTCTCCTTACAGAAAAATGTTTTCCCTCTACCCTCCCTTATTATAATTTGTATTACCAACTAGAGCAGGGGTTAAAAAAATTTTTTTTTTCTTGTCAGAAAGAGTTACTCAATTTATCAGAGTTAATTTTTAAAGAAGCATTATGTTTCTTTTTTTTTTCTCATGTGGCTGGGTTACAACAATTACACATACACATGCAACCCAAAACTTTTGTCTCAGTATATTTTTCTTCATTCCTACAGTCTATAGGAGTTTTTAATTTTAAGGACAGTATACTGACATAATAATCAGTCTCTATTTTAAGAATTCAATCTCTGTTATCACCTACTTAAGAACAAATTAGCTACTATATAATAGATGGTATCTGAAATTTAAGATGTAGGAATTTCAAATGTCTATTCCTGCTGCTAACCAAATGTGAGTTCCTACTGAGACTCCCACACCATGTGAAAGAAAAGGTGTGGTTTTCACATAAAAAAGTGGTTTCCGTATACAAAAATATAGTTCAACTCGGTCTGAAATCTCTATCTTAAAGAACAGTTCTGAATTTCTAGCAGTCTAATAGATATGTTCTAGTAAATTCCCCACCATTAAATTAAATTTGATTTCTATCTTTGAGAATTAACTTCATTTTTTGATTGACCTGTTTTCAACTCAAGGGTCCAGTCTTTGATTTACTCGGGCTCAGAAGCTCAGAACAGCCATAGGCTTATCCATATTTTCATCCCCTGCATTTAATCAGTAACTGTGTCCACTGATTCTCTTTCAGACCGCTCAGCCGAACCCTTCCTTTTCATCATGACCCCCTTTCTAGCTCTCACTGCTTCACACCCAGACTCCTATTTCATTGTTCTAGTTTCTGTCTCTTTCTCCTCCAACAGATTACAGGCATTGCCACAAGATCAAGACCAATGTCGCCAAGATACTACTTCCCCTTTGTCTACATGATGCCAGTCAAATACCTAAAATTGGAATTCAAAACCCTTATGGTCCAATTCTAACCTGCCTTCCTCAGCTCAACTCTTACGGAAATTCTCTGACTAGACTCAGACACTTAAACCAACTTACTACAATATGTTTTGCCATAAATGCTTTTGTAGAAGGACCACATCATCTAGGATAATTTCAGCAGCTAGCAACTGAGTATTGAATTCAAAATTGCTTAAATAGGAGGTGGCTTATTTCTTCACCTAATAAAAATTGTTCAAGTGGGTGTGTTTGTTTGTTTGTTTGTTTTCCAGTTTTGGTGTTTTAATAGCTCAGTGATACCACGAACACAAATTTTTTCTAACTTCCTGTTAAATCATGTTTGGTATATTAACCAAAACCTCCACAGATTAAATTGTGTCAAGCTCCAATCTCTAAATCATTCACTTGGTAAGTATAAGGAGATGACCTGTAAGAGTTTAGATAAGTCAAGATTCACCCATTATGGTTGGTGAGTTCCCTGGATTTTTTGAAAGACAAAGACACTAGAAAGACAAATCAGGGCTCAGTTATCAAGAATGTATAGAAAAATGCCTTTTTAGAAAGGCTGAGATCAATTTGCCACAGAGTCTACCTCCCCCGGAAATCCCGGCACCCACTACATATTAACTGGTTAATATTTTTAAAAGTTAAGTTGGTTTTAGCTATTACAGCAGTAGACTACCTAGAGAGAAAATGTATTGGCTATAGCTGCACAATAAGGATGAGTTTATCTGGTTAAAATTCTTATTACCTATTGCCAATGAAATGAAGAAATATACACACAACTAAAGAAAAAACCAATCCACAGAGATTTTACAAAATCTAGCCACATTCACAAGACATACTATGCCACGTTAGGGCCCTAGATGAGTTCAGTCTGAATGAGGAAACTGAATTTATAGGAGCAAATGGCAGGCGGGATCCCAGTACAAGTGCTAGAAGGGCACATGAGAACAACTTAGCCACCCTTATAATTCTATTTGCAACATAACTGCTTGCTTCAAAAATAAATCTGAAGGCACTTTTTTCCAAGATATATATATATATTTTTTCCTGTTAAGGCCAACTCTGTTACTTCTCTTACACATGTATTCTTTTATTTTCAGGATTGTGTTTTAAAAAAAAAAAATTCAGTACTCCCCAGAAAATTCTTTAACAGTAAAACCTGTCAGCATGGGATCTTGTCAACTTGTCTAGCTGGGATTAGTGAACCATTATTTTGCTATCACCTTCTTTATTATTCTAGATGAGAATGTTTTGTAACATAGAAGTAATATGAGCTCATGGGCATTACAGAGAGAAAGATCTTAGATAAGATCTGTAAAAAGGCCTTATGTGAATATAGTTTTTCCAGGAATTAAAAGTAAAAAAAAAAAAAAAAAAGAAAAGAAAAAAGGAGAGAGAGACAGACGGAGAAAGCCCCTAAGTGGAAAATGTTGCATGGAAACCTCTTTAAAATTAGAGCTATAGTGGCGCTTGGGTTGTTCAGGTCAGGACCCCAGGGTCCTAGGGTAGAGCCCTGCATAGGGCTCCCTGCTCAACAGGAAGCCTGTTTTTCCCTGTTTTTCCCTCTCCCACCCCACCTGCTTGTGTTCCCTCTCTTGCTGTGTCTCTGTCAAATAAATGAATAAAATCTTTAAAAATAAATAAATTAAATTAGAGCTATAAACAACTAAGAGAATGATTTTTTAATTTCTTTTTTTCTGTCTCCAGAATTCCTGTAGTTTTTGTTTCTTTGCTCTTTTTACTTATTTTTCTACAAAAATAATGCATGTACCCAAAGCCTTGGATAAAATTCTGGGGGAAAATACAGGGGTGCCTGGGCGGCTCAGTCCATTAAGCAACTGCCTTCAGCTCAGGCCACAATCTTACAGCCCTGGGATAAAGCCTCAAGTCTAGCTTCTTCCTGTGCTTGCTCTTTCTTGTTGTATCTCAAAAAAACAAAATCTTTAAAAAAAAAAACCCCAAACAAAAAACCTTCTTCTTCAATAAATGTAATGTTTAAGAATACCTATTATTTTGGATTGCTTCCTACATGCTAGTCATTGCTCTGCAGACACACGACATGCACCTTCCGCATCTCCAGCCTACTGAAATTATGCTCCAGTATCTGTAGAAGAAGGAACTCTGACAACAAGGACCAAAAATATGAATTCTATCACCTCAAGCTTCCCATGCCTTTCTCTGTGGTGTTCTCATTTATTTGACTCACAAATGGACGCCTCTCTTCTGTGTTTTTGCTCTCTAATTTTTCAAATTTCCTTGTCTGCTTACCTGCCGCCACAAATCAAGCTGTTTTTTGGATACTCTTGTGCCCAGTAGGAGAAGATAGAACTGAGGGGTAGTTCTCTGGGCCAGATACTTCAGTGGAAATTCACAAGCAATTGCTGAAGTCAACTGGATGCTCTTTGTACTGAAAATTTATCAGCAGTGCCACCTCCCTCAGAGTGAGAAGCACCACTTTCTGTCTGTATGACATTTCATCAAGGGCTACCCCACTGCAAAGTTGCCTAGATCCCAAAGGTTTGTAGCCCTTCTGATCCACGAACAAAGCCATTTCTCAAGAATGTACAAATGTCAAAGGGATGGTGGGTCATGATGAGCCCTGCTGTCGGCAAGACGCTGTGTGAGAACTAGCACTCCCCTCTGACATATAGGCCTTATCCTGGGTCTCACTTTGTCTGTCAGACTCTTTCTATGGCAAGCCGGTTCTCAAGGTGCACACTACAACTTTCAGTCCTGCTTTCAAATTTAGAACATCTCTGGTACACCTGATAGTCTACCTTTCCAAAACATAACTGTAAATAAAGACATAGTCTAACCTTAGCTTCTCACAGACACAGCTCAAATTCAACTCAATCTCACTGTGACCCTGGGTAAACCACTCACTGTTGCAAAGCCTCAGCTTCCATGTATGATTTTGTGAAGTAATATGTTTTCACAGAGTTGAACAGATCGAACACAATGCATACTGTTTCTAACAGAGTCTCTAGGATATCCTAAATACTGAATTTTACGTTTTTCATTCTAGAAGCTTCTCAAATGCCAATGAAATTCAGTGATGCAAGAGCATGTAAAAAGAAAATAGGGCTGTATCTAATCCTTTTTACCAAAAGTTTCTGTGCTATGTACCTGCCCAGAAAATATGCCTAAAATGTGCTCTCACAACAGTTAGATAGCATGAATTACAGATTGGTTTCAGTACTTAATTGAGCTTTTAGTTCTACTGGCAGATTGGTTAATAGTCACTATAATATTAGGTCTATTTGAAAGTAGAAATATATTTAAGAAATTTTAAGGATGTCTAATAGCAGTATATTAAACTTTCTTGACTATTGTATATATTTAAACATGTACACTGAAGTAACAGCTATTCACAGAAATTTAAAAAAATGAACAATAATGAAATGTGTGAACCCACCAAAACCATTCCTCATTCCTTTATGTCTCATGTCCATTCATACACACTCACACATACACACTTACATTAAACATCATCATTTACACATGATCTATTATTCTTCAATGCAAGTTAATTAGGTTTCTAAGAAAACACACCACCAATATTTAAATAGTTGCTTTTTAAATTATCATTAATATTGTTGTTGTTGATTATGATTGGGAAACGTGCTAGACCCTGGAGTGAAGTAACCAATAGTTCCACCTAACGTTCTTGCTTGAGCACCTTAATACATGAGACATCTAGTTTACTTACCCCCAATTCATAGGGTTATTTTTGTGTATTTTTTTATTTATTATAAATTCTTAAAGCAATCAGATAAGACTTAAAAGCTGATAACTCATGAAACTGGCAACAAAAAGAGATAGGGAGAAAGAGGGAGAGTAATCACCAAGAAAAACAGGTAGTCCATCATATTTATGAACATAGGAAGAACTCTGGAAAACATGGAACAATTATGTTCTGGAAACATATAAAGTCAGGCAAGCTAAGGAGATCCCAGTGGAAACAGGATTTACCTGTCAACTGCCTTTATGAAAATGGGGTTAGGTCTACTAAAACGTATGTATTTGGCAACCGTTTTGCAACTGATCTTCAAAATTGAAAAGTACATATCTTTTAACTCAAGAGTAACACTCAATCTCACTGTCTAGAGATTTTTCTTAAAACAAAAGACTTCCAAATTTGGGTGTAAGAAGTATTATAAATCTGATTATACATTTGCCATTATTTATTCAATGATACGTGAATTGCACTGGAATAAATACTTTATCCTCAATATTGAACAATATTATTGCTGCAGAATTTAATCAACTGTTACAAAACATAGCCTTATTTATACCTGTTTGACCACACTGTGCAAAATAGAGCCCACTTTAAAAAGAGAAGTTTAAGAGATGTTTTTAAATGTTCACTTTCCATCTTCCCTCAAAGTATTTGAACGGTGTTGCAATACTAGTATTTTTATAACTCACCCACCTAAAAGCAAGCTCTCATATCTGTCCAGTTAATAAGGCTCCGTAGAAATAGATACCATTTCCCCCAATATAATCACAAATACATATTTATGCAGCATCCCGTTTTAAAACGCCCACGATTGATTTCTCCACAGGGCTTGCCTGTCACAGCGCTATGTTAACGTACCCACCACAGTACAGTATATCAGACAACTTTGCCTTGCGTTGTCGATTAGAAAAAAAAATAATAATAACAACCAAAGTAGTTTGCCTTCCAAATTCCTAGCTGCCCCAATGCTGAAAGCCAATGATGTGTAGAAAAGAAAAACCCTCATAACTCCTTGCCTGATAAATGAGTAGGGAGAATTTGACAGATCAGAACGAGATGAAGCAGCCTAAAACATTTGGCACAATGTGCGTCTGGCATACAGAGACTGCCTGTCAAATGCCTACGACTCCATACAGCAGCTAGGGACCCTATGGAGTAGCAGATGGGCCATTAAGGTAGTATTAATGTAGATGCCATCAGTTTTCAGTTCTGACTGGGACACACTCTTTAGAACTATGAGCAGCTGCTGCCATTTATTGTGACAGCTTCCTGCTAACTTTTGCCAACTGGCACAATCTGACTCTTTGTACCTGAGCTATTAAATGTGTGACTTCCACCATTTTATTCCTCCAGAGAACGCTTTTAATAATCCTCTAAAGGAGGAATGAAGCATTTATCACCAAAGTGAATGTACATACCATGCCGTTCTATTGTACCAGACTCCTGCCCAGTGTACTTTATAGACCTTATATTAATACATTCTTATTAAAACTAAGCATAGATCTTTTCATATATATGGAAATGCTAAATTGAAAATGATCACTCATATTAAGTCTAAATCTTTAATGTCCTATTGATGTACTTAACTGTTAAGTAACTGGAACATTTTAGCTCTCCACATACTATTTCCCTGATGAGCAAGTTTTTTAAAACGTCACATGAGACACAGGAGTAATAAATTAACAAACCAAAAGTAAGGTATTTCATGGCTCTCTAAATATAGGTAAATATTTTCATCTCAAAATGTTCAGATACACCTGGTGGTTTATTAAATATGTGTAAAGAAATTTTAGGTGTATGAATAGATTTAAAAGCTCTATCTCTGAATAATGTCTTTACTAGAGATCATGAAGAATGCATTATAAACGATGGTAATTGTGTATTTATCACCTGCAGAATAATTCCCAGAGAATAGGCAACCAAACTATTGGCAGAAGCAGCACTCCACTGCCTTCTTTTCATCCAGCTAGACTTCTAGGGATACATTGCATCATTTTTTATTATGTCGAACAAGAAAGCTCACAGTACAGCACAGCATACGGTTTGTCAGACAATAAAAACTGCAGCAAGTCATTATAAAAATGGCTGGCAGACATATTCATTATGCTGAGCTAACGTCTTTTCTGCATCAAATATCTCTACAATCTGACCAGTAATCTATGTATGAGATTTCTAAACATATCTACCCTCTAAATACTATATTTCATGGGAAGGTCTGTCTATTTATACATGTACACACACACACACACACACACACACACACACCAATACACAAATACTAAATCTAAGGCCATTAAAATTCCTAAGTTCACTTTGATATGTGTAATAATGAGAATACATCTATCAGAATGCGTAATAGAGGAAAGTTGCAGAGCTGCTGACATTGATCACACAGCATTTGAAATGCTTTTATGACACATGAAAGAAAAACTGTACAAAAGACCTTTAAGATATCCCATGTTACATGTAAAGGAAACATGTGAAATAATGATGATGGGAATAGACCAAAGAATGGTAAATGGTATCTCGACATCAAGACACTCTCAGGGACTCCCATATAGTCCTCCATGAACAAATGTACAACATTTGTCAAAATTTCAGAAGTTCTTTTTCACTATCTGTGAGTATGTGTGTGTGTGTGTGTGTGTGTATGCCCGGCTGTGATTATATGCATTAACCTGCCTTCGCATGGTATTTCTCAAGGAATTGCAAGGTCTTTACGTTCAGGAAACTCCAAAGAATGAACCATGATATCATAGAAATGGACCTAAAGAACACTATAAAAGACATGTTGAATTTTTTATTTATTAGTTAATTTTATTAGTTATATTGATTTATTTTAAAGTTACGTGGTGCATTTTATTGGTTATTTTACTTAATATTTCATCTTTCAAACAGTATTTTTCACTTCACCCAAGAGCACAGAAATCATAGTATCACATGAATTTGTTTTGAATGTTTGGCTAGTAGTGGCCATAAGTGACAACGTTTTTTAACAGCAGTTACCTTGTTTAAACCTTTTATAGGTTAACAAAAAGGAATTGTATCCAACTTTGTAAAAAATTAGCATATTTGAAAGTAATTTTTTAAATGATTTTATTTATGTATTTGACAGAAAGAGAGATCACAAGTAGGCAGAGAGGCAGGCAGAGAGAGAGGGGGAAGCAGAGTTCCTGCCAACCAGAGAGCCCGATGCGGAGCTCGATCCCAGGACCCCGAGATCACAACATGAGCCAAAGGCAGAGGCTTAGCCCACTGAGCCACCCAGGTGCCCCTTGAAAGTGATTTTTGAAAATTCCCCATTACTTACTTTGACTTGGTATCAAATTAAAGATGCCATTATATGGAAAATATTTTGAAAATAACTTAAAAATGCCCCTGAAAAAAATTAATGTAATAACATAAATATTGCTTACACTTAGCACCGGTAGCAGTGTTCCCTTGGAGGAGCATTTACCTGGGCTTTGACAAGGAAGGAGTATGGTCTTTCTTCATGGGGAAACCAAGGTCCAAAACATAAAACTACCATACTGTCTCTGTTGGACAAAAACAAATAAATCCATTTTAAAAATAAAAGAGTCTGGGGAGCAATTCTTTTAAGAGGAATTGAGAGTTTTACAATACCATGCTACTACAATAAATCTTGAAATGGATGCCTGAGAATTACAGTACACATGTATTTGCAAGGAGAACTAAATTCAGAAAGAACTACCTAAAGGTTACATTATTGGTCTTACTTTAAAGAGTGGTGATTTTGTATTTTTAAAGATGTATATTAGATACATTACTTTCATGGGAAAAAACCTGAATAAAATATTTTCTCACAAAAATCAAAAGACAGAAAGGCTGTTTATCTCTTCCAATAAATTATTCAATAGTTCTTATAAAATGTAATTCTAAATAATACAATGGTGTCTTGATAAGAGCCTTAGTATTGTGACCAGGGCTAGAAACTGTGCTGATATTTTCAAGACTCGTGATTGAAAATGTTTATTGAGGAGCGAAGAATAAGGAACTCTACCTTTCAAGTTTTATCTGCAGGGATAATTTTGTAAGGCACTGCCACATCCTATGCAGAAGTGCCATAAAATCAATGAATATATGTAATGTCAAGGATATTTATCTATTATGTTTTTCAAACACAGAGGTAGTAAAAATGTTTTGCTAAAAATCTATGCACAGAATCTACAATCTTCAAACCTCTGAGGCATCCTCTTATAGAGGAACCACTTGTATTTCTAATCTGGTTCAAACTGCCATTGTCACTATTATTTCCATAGAAATATTTCACTGAACTATGAAAAGCATGTAAAGAGCTAAAATCTAAAAGCCCTAAAGACAGAATATACTTGAAGATTTATCATTTTTAATAAAAATAAATGAATCTCTATTGTAACTTTTTTAAAGTTAGCAGAGAAGGACTGGAAATCAATAGTCTTGAAATAAATGAAATCAGCCCCTATGCTTTCGTTTTATTATCTACAGGAACAGGAAAACTGCATTGTACATCCTAGATGTTTGTAATAAATTAAGATCATATGATATTTGAATATAACATGTGACAGACTAAAGGTCAATAATATTGTAAGTGCTGAAATTATAAAATATATCCACAACCCTACTCACTCCATATATAGGTATTATTGATTTTTTAAATGCCAAAAGATATTTTTTAAAAAACAACTGCATCTTTTTATCAGTGTGCATGTTTCATAAATTTCACAGGCATATCAATATCGTCTGTGATTCAGGTAAAGTAAACAGAAATAATTGGCATGGTGACAGTTGAATTATTAGAGATTTACTTAGCAAGAACAGTACACGCGAAGTACAAAAGGTTCCATCGGTAGTGATTTCTTAGAAAATTAATAATGTTACAATGGTTGTTTTTTCTTTGCCTTTTAACCTTTATAGAAATATTTTTTCTAGAAAAGTGTTATTAAAAATGTACAGGAACCTTAAGTTAAAGACAAATTACACTCACTTGCATGTTTTTACTTAGCCCTTCACTCTTATCCAGTAAGGACAAAAGTAAAAAATTCTCAAAAGCAAACAAAGGAATTTAAGTTACGATATTATTTTCCCTTGAATTTGAAAACTGAGCTGAGCTTGAGTGATTTTCCTTCTTCACAACCACAAGGCAAATGTAAGGACAAATATGGATAAAGGGGAATAAAATTGAGATTTGCCCCAATGATCTTTCACCGAACTTTTTTCTGTCCCTATTTTTTCTTCATAATTTTGCTTTTACTTCCTCTTGAAACCTTCACAAGGCATCTTAACTAGGCTTCATTCAATTTACAACTCAATCATGTATAGAGAAAAAATTCTTTCCTTAGCCTAGAACCAACTAGTCTTCCTCTTAACCCCAAGATTGTGGTTATCAGGAAAAAATAAGCAAGCAACCAAGAAATTAAAAGGCTGTGTAAAAACAAAGACTTGATGTTTGCCAGAGTGACAGGGCTGGGGAGATGAGCAAATGGGTGAAGGAGAGTGGGAGATATAGGCTTCCAGTTATGGAATGAACAAGTCACAGGAATAAAAAGCACCAGATAGGGAATAGAGTCAATGATATTGTAATAGGAACCTATAGTGACAGATATAGCTACACCTGTGGGGAGCCCAGCACAAGGTGTAAACTTGTCAAGTCACTACTTGTACACTGGAAACTAATGTAACATTGTGTGTCAACTCTACTCAAACAAACAAACAAACAAAAAATAGTTTTTAAAAAAAGGTGATGTTTTTAAAAAAAGAAATAAAAAGGTTGATTTTTAAACCCTAAACTAAGTAATGACATAGTTTAAGAGGTATTTATTGCCTTGAATAACAGTGCTACTTCTCAGCCTTCCACTCCATGTTTTTCTTTGTGAGATTAAGTCTAAGTGTAGCAGTAGAGTCTGGGACCTTATGCAAGCAGGGGAGAGTCGGGCACTCAGGAGAAAAGTCCCCTGTCACCTCCAGGCCCTAAGGTTATATGGGTGTTGTTTGCCCAAAAGACGTGGAAGGGGAGGGTTCCAATGACATGATCTAATCTGACATCTCTGTGGAAGGGGGCAACATTCATGTACTATTAGGCTTCATCTACGCTCAGGCTAGTGGTACAAGAATTTTTTCACTCATCTTGGACAATCTAATCTGTAGCCCTCCTGCAGCAAAGTCTTCTAGAGAGCCCCTGTCAGGTTGGTCAGTTTTCCCCTGTGAAACCTGTGAAAACTCCTCTCCCACATCTCAGTGTCCTACAAAAACAAACATTTATTCTTCTTGCTCAAAGCTTCATGGTTTGGTGTGGCTGGCTCTGCTTTAAATTATAGATCTGGTTCAGACTTTTTTAATGCATGTTTTCTGTTTTGGGTGGTTTTTGTTTTTTTGTTTTTTTGTTTTTTTTTTTTTTTGGTTTTGGTTTTGTTTGTTTGTTGCTATCGAGAGTAGGACCTTTCCATGATGGACAGCAGAAGAGCAAGAGGGGCCAACAGAAACATGTGATGCTTCTTAATTAAGAGAGGGGTGCCTGGGTGGCTCAGCTGGCTGAGCATCCCACTCAGTTTTGGCTCAGGTCACGATCCTGGTTGTGGGATGGAGCCCCATATAGATGGGTGATGAGTCTCCTTGAGGATTCTCTCTCTCCCTCTCCTTTTGCCCCTCTCCCAACTCATGCATGCTCTCTCTCTGCCTTTCTCTAAAATAAATAAATCAACAAATCTTTAAAAAATATATATTTTGGCTCAGAAATAGCACATTGTCACTTCTCCCCAGAGCCCACTGGCTAAAAATTCATGTGGTCAAGCCAAAACCACTGGAGAGGAAATGTGTCTGACCCATATGCCGCTGTCAGGAGCACTGACAATTACATTAGAGAGTACAAATACATACTTCTATGGCAGAAGCTAGTGAGATACCAGGAACAGCAATTTAATTCACCAGACCTCCTCTGGAAAACCCTCTCGACTGATTTTCATCTGGCTCTTGGTCTTACCTCTGTGTTACCTGTTACCTGGCCACTGCTATGCTAATGTAACTAAGCCCCTGCCCTCACCTCTCCACATGCCTACCGAACGCCACTTTCTCCCTCTCTAAATCTGAAACAAGAGACGCATTAGTTCTTCTTCCTGTTTTTGTTGTTGTTCACAGTTTCTAATAATGTCACATTCAACTATAAAAGAAGAAACTTCCACTATATCATATCCTCTTTTCTTTGCTACTCCAAATTCCTGGGAAACACTAAATGGTGAAGAGGATCTTTTCTTCTTGTATCAGAAGAACTCCATGACCCAGAGCCTCCAGGATCAATACTACATTTAAAAAAATACGAGAATTTCGAAAACTTACCCTCAAAACAACTGCCCTAATTGCAAAGCTACTTACTAAATCTGTAATCCTATTTTTAAATATTAGAAGCTAAATACCTACTAAGTTTTTCGCATTACATTTCCTTGTAACACATAATTATCTAGACATTTGATAGCTAGAGTGAACGTTATGTTTTCTAAAAAAAACAAAAGATTCAAAAGCACATTAATGGTTTGTATTGACATATATTTATGTAGAGATTTTTATTAATTTTTCAATTTTTTTCAATTTAAATTTTTTATTTTAATTTTTAATTGTCAACTTCTTGAGGGTAGGATATATTGCATACAGGTTTTCTCCTTGCAAATAATTATAATAACAATTAGAGTGAAAACCATTAAATAATACAAGTAAGACAAAAAAAAATTGTTGCCTAGAGTTGATTCCTGGTAAGGAAATATTGTTTGTAATAACACTTTCACCCTCATGCTATAATGAGGTGTGCAAGAGGAATAAGGAAAAAGAGCAGAAAGAAATGATTCTAGAAGACCAGCTAAGGCAATAAGTAGGGAAGAATATAACCACTGTACTCAGAGAAGACGTATTTTAAAAACTGAAAAAAACCCTTGATCTACACTACAATGCACTACATATATTTAAAAAGAGATAGAGTAATGGAAATACTCTATTTGATGCTACAATGTTGAATACATATCATTAGACATTTGTCCAGACCCACAGAATGTACACCACCAAGAAAGAACACTAAATAAAGTATGGCTTTGAGGTGCTAATGATATTATCAATGTGGTTCTGGAATTGTACCAAATGTATCACTCTCTTTTACAAAATAAAGTCTTAGAGAGAAGTTAATAAATAAATAAATAAAATGTCAGCCTGACCCATCAGTCCAAGAATCTGTAAATGATAAGGTGTGTTTTACATTCTTCAACATTAAAAAATTTAGCATTGTTTTTAAAGGAGATGGTTACGAAGAGATCTTATACATCCAAATTCTTGGTTATAAAAAGCATTATTCTGGGAACCATCAGCAGAAGAGAAAAGTCTGATCTGGTTTATACAATATGCCTGAGTCAAGTCCAAGGTAATGCTGTTAGGGGAAGAATATTGTTTTTTGGGTTTTTTGTTTTTTTTTTTTTAAAGATTTTATTTATTTATTTGACAGAGAGAAATCACAAGTAGATGGAGAGGCAGGCAGAGAGAGAGAGAGGGAAGCAGGCTCCCTGCTGAGCAGAGAGCCCGATGCGGGCCTCGATCCCAGGACCCTGAGATCATGACCTGAGCTGAAGGCAGCGGCTTAACCCACTGAGCCACCCAGGCGCCCTGGGGTTTTTTTTTTTTAAGATTGATTTTATTCACTTACTTACTTATTTTAGAGAGAATGAGGGAGAGCACACATGAGTGGAAGGAGGGGCAGAGAGAAAAAGAGAGGGAAAGAAGCAGACTCCACACTAAGCGTGGAGCCCAATGCAAGTCAGAGCTTGATCTCAGGACACTGAGCTCATGACCTGAGCCAAAATCAAGTCAGACACTTCACTGACTGAGCCACCTACGGCCCCCCAATGGGAGAATATTTTTCAAATACACCTGCTGGAATATCCAAAATATTTCATTTTGTTACCTTTTAATTGGCAGTACTTAACTTCACTCAGAATATTGGTATTGTAACTCAATCTACTTTCATGTCTATTTCACTTGAAGGCTAAGGTTTACAATGTATACTGTGTATAATGTGATGTCAGTAACAATTTGCCAATGCCTATTTATGATTAAGTATCTTTTGATATAATGATCAATGCAGAAGGAAGTACTGTAAATTAGGTATAAATATTACTGAATTCACAACATAGAATTAAATCCTTATACTTGCTATCCAGTGCTCTCTTTTTAGAATCAAGGAGGCCACACTATTTTTGACAGACCACTGGCCATCCCATCATACCTGTGATATGCTTGCTGGCAAAAGATCTTCCCTCAAATAAGTAACACATTTTGTTTTTAAAATGAATTATTTTGAAATACTCAAAAATACATGTGACATTAAAATATGAGTATAATTTAAATTTGTTTTATATTTTAAATGAATCCAAGTATTTTTCAAAAGTTATTTTTAATACTTCAAAGTTTTTTTGGCACTTAGTTCATACTGGTGACATTTAATTATAGATAAAAAATGTTCTGTAAAAAAAAAAAGACAAAAACATATGTACAAAGACAGCAATCTATCTTAAAAATCTTTTAATTTTGTTGCTTTTTTCCCCAATAATTAAAATGTTACCATAACCTCTGATATCTATTTGAGTGGTGTATGCTCCAGAAAAATTTTTCAGAATCATAGCAGGAAAAAAAATGAACGCAAGTCTCTAGAGAGCGACGTCTTTAATAATAGATTTGTCCTTCCTGGGGAAAAGTTTCCTAAATTCTAGGATTTTTTCTCTCTCCTCCAACTAGTGAACTCTTGATATATATTGGAAATTCATCCTAGACGCCTTATGGTTTTTCCTAGGGCTATATCGCTGCTCTCCCAATTCACTAATAACAGAAAAAAAAAAAAAAACCCTGCTTTATTGAGCACGTATTATATGCTATATACTCCGTCAAATGCTTAACATGGCTTACCTACTTTAATCGTTAAAAAGAGCTTATGAAATAGGACACTAAAAAAAGGAGAGAGATCGATTATGTTACAGCAAATCCAATCAACTATTACACCACTTGAACAATGTTCTTTACAAATGCTTTGGTGATGTTTAAAAGCCAGTGTGACAGTAGTGAAGGAGGGAAGTGTCAGGAGGGAAGAAAGAGGAAAGGCACGAAAAGGATGAGAATGGTAGTGTTAGAGAGTATCTAGAAAGGAATGTGGCCTTCGTGGGGAAGATTTTCTGCCTCCTCTGATACTGCTCAAGAACCAGTGGTATTGCTCACAGATATGTGTTTCAGCATTGTTATCTAGAGTTCTTTCCAGAAAGTCACTAGATATTGTTATAGAAAATATTGTTTTCTCTATTTTGTAACATGTGTGTGATAAGAAAGAAAAAGACTTTATAATATTTCCACTCTCCTAATAGGAAGTTCAAGGAGACAGAATCTACCACTGATGGGAAAACAAGGTGTCCATCCTGCTTTAAGTAAAAATTCAAATAAGGAATTTGACCTTATAGATGGTAAAACCTTAGCCATTGTCATGCCCTTTCAGACAGTAATTAAATTTTTTAAAATCTAAAATAAGAAAGTAATACCAATTCAGACAAAATTTTATATGCAAAAGTATTTAATAGCAAGATTTCATTTCTTTTGATGGCTGCATAGTATTCCATTGTGTATATATACCACATCTTCTTGATCCATTCATCTGTTGATTCACAGACCTGTACCCCTGGGGATAAAAATATATGTTTATAAAAAATTTAAAAAAAAAGTATTTAATATATATATTTTTAAAGATTTTATTTATTTATTTGACAGAGATCACAAGTAGGCAGAGAGGCAGGCAGAGAGAGGGGGAAGCAGGCTCCCCACTGAGCAGAGAGCCTGATGTGGGGCTCGATCCCAGGGCCCTGGGATCATGACCTGAGCTGAAGGCAGAGGCTTTAACCCACTGAGCCACCCAGGTGCCCCTATTTAATATATTTTTATAGAGAGCAGCAAAGTAAAAGAAAAAGACTAACTGCTTAGAAAAAGACTACCGCTCAAAATGGCAGAATGTTCAAAACTATATAGTAAATATGTATGTGGTATACATAATAATAACATGTATATGAAAATTGTACATATAGAAAGATGTTTTAGAGCCTTAAGGAATTCACATGGAATCAAATAACTTTATGTAGAAAGCACAAGATTTAATATTGTATAAAAATTGAGATGGCTATGATTACATAAAACAAAAACATAAGGTAAGGAACCTCTTCCTACATCTTTGAGGAGTTATCTCTAAGTAATGAGATTGTGTTTGGTTTTTTCCCTAGTGTTTTTCTGTTTAGTTATTTTCTGTATTTTCAATAATGAGAAGTTACTACTTTTGTTTTCAAGAATGACATTTAAAATTACCAAAAAAACCCCACCTTACCTTGCTGTTCCATATACCCTTTATGAAACTAGACAAAATAACTCTCTTGAATAAAAATAAAAGAATTCACCACTTGAAAAGTGATTAGATCTTTTAGAATTTTTTCACAAATCACTTGATAATGTCAATGGTATTTTTGTATTTTAGATACTTCAATAAATTTTAAAATCATTTAATAAAAATAAATCTTGATAATTGACTTTATTTAACACACAGGAAATGACTTACATAGGATATTAGAATAGCATAAATGTGATTGAAATACACTTAAATAGCTATCATAAGTCAAAGAAGACAGTTTTTAAACTGTGTCTAGGAGCGCCTGAGTGCCTCAGTGCGTTAAGAAGTGTCTACCTTCGGCTCAGGTCGTGATCCCAGGGTTCTGGGATCCAGCCGCATCAGTCTCCCTGCTCAGCAGGGAGCCTGCTTCTCCCTCTCCCTCTGCTACTCCCCTGCTTATGCTCACACTCTCAATCTCTCTCTGTCACATAAATAAGTAAAATCTTTTTTTAACAAGTGTATCTAAAAATGCGTAAATAATATATGTACTGAGACCTAGGTTTACTAAGTGTTCTATTATACCATTATAGAAAAGTCCACTAGAAGAATACCTTTTTGGCTGGTTTTGAATACTGGATACTTCTTGAACCTTGAGTCTCAAGAAAGGAGTCTGTGAAGAAAGGACTAGGTTTCAAAGTTGAATGTTAGAACTATATTGCCTTACCTTTATACAGTGTTTAT
>NC_081568.1:114739180-114742706 GCF_022355385.1 Mustela nigripes | reverse complement strand
TTTCCTTCTAATGGCAGTTCTTCAAAACCAGGTGGAAAAAGGATGCTGGACAGTAAGATCTCATCGCATGAAGCAAATTATGTCAGACAGGTGACAGAAGAGGAATGCCTGGGTGGCTCAGTCAGTTAAGTATCTGCCTTGGGCTCAGGTCATGATCCCAAAGTCCTGGGATCAAGTTCCACGTCAGCCTGTTTCTCCCTCTCTGTCTGCATCTGCTGCTTCCTCTGCTTGTGCTCTCTCTCTCTCTCTCTGTCAAATAACATAAAATATTAAAAAAATAAACAAGGGACAGGAGATTAAGATGAATTTATATGCGTATAAACTTGACTATTTCCTATTCCTATTTCTGACTGTTTCCTTCTAGTTCCTATCTCAGATCATATGGTACTTCTCTTACCATTATAAAGCAAGATGCCTAGAATGTGTCCCTCAATTGTTCCTAGAGAGTAGAAATTAATAATTTTCTTGTCATTAGACAGTTATAAAAAAAAAGCCTTAAGTAATATTTTGCTTCAGAATTCTCAATCAACATTTTACTCAGCCACTTTCAACATGCAGAGTCACTAAAATAATCTAAAAGGAGTGGGCATGGTACCACATGTTCTGAAGTCTACTGCTGACTGTATGGAAAATCCATGTTGTATTCATAAAGAAGGAGGCTAAGGTTATTGTAGTCAGACTAAGCATTCTTCTTCGTGCTGTGAAGGAACAGATTTGAATTTTGTTTTGTCTGTGACCATTAAAACATTTCAATGAAATAACCACCACAAATGTTGTTGAGTAAAATAAAGTGAGCCAGGGACAAAGCCTTCATAAAACAATGTTGCTTTTGAAGTTTGCTGACAAGTAGGCGATGTCAGTCTTTGCAAGTACAGGACTTCATGGATCAGTTAATAAATTTCCAAATGCTTATGACTCCAGTGATTAGGCATTAGAGCTAATTACTCTAAGCATTTTTTTTTTCTTCAAGGCTTACTTCCTACTTTTAGTCATTCAAACGAAACAATTAGATTCACCAAGAGAAATGGATAATGTCTTTTCAAACCATATTTCCCATAACACTTGGTTTCCTGCAGCAAATCATTAAAGAGTCAACAGATGCATTGAGTTTTCAGACTATACAACTTCAAGCGATTATTGTGAGGGGCAAAAGTGGCTTTTTTTCCTCCTTTACTATCAAATATCTTCTCCTGCTCCCAATTAGACAGGTTATTAAAGAAATTGCTTTACTTCTGTGCAACCTGCCTACTACTTTCCATTTCAACATACTTGAGAGTCAATATCAAATGCCAGGAAAGGTCTTGGGGCAAGGAAGGGAAGAGATTTAAAGTTCACTTTGTGAAAAAGGGAATGGCTGACTGTTGATGTATGCTGTAAAGGAACCATTCCTGTTAATAAGGGTGAGCACTGAACAATTATATCACCTAGGAAACTATGTGCTCCAGAGTTGACAAATTATTGGGGGCTCCCTCCCCCAACTGCCTTTTGTTTCAGCCCCCAAATATAAAGCAAGTATACTTTAGTGACATGATATATTTTTCTGGCACCTTTCCATAGCCAGTTCCATTCATGCAGAAAAAGGATGAAATTCCATCATTCGAGCATGACATCTCAAAATTCAAACTTAATGAGAGCTTTGGCAGCTTCTGTCGAAGGCAGACAGTGATTAACAAAACACTTCAGAGTACAAGGCACAGCAGTGCTCAAAGAAAACAGTGATGATCTCCACTTAATTGTAGAAAAGCCCAAAGCATCTGCCAGCCGAGGAGAGCTGGAGCCATAAGGAGCTATTGCTCAGATAGGCTGTCATCTCCAGAGATCAACAACCATATGCTCAGCTCAAGCACAAACTCCAAAGAAGTTAATTTTCTGACAAAATACAGGGATAAATATGACATTCAAACAAGTGTGCTCACCCATCCTGAACACACGTTCATCTGCACGCATCAGATTTATGCATCGTTTAAACACAAGCAAATATAATTTGTTTGGAACACAAACATTGCTGCATGGGTACAGGTATAATTAATCTTTGTCTGCTCCACAGGTTCTTGTGTTCTACTGGTTAACCACGCTTTCAACAAACTTTCGATGAATGGAGAAGTCACTTGTTGCTTCATACCTAAACGTGTGCCACATTCATTCAAGCTCTTGAAATTAATGCGACTTACTTAGTTCAAGATGAAAAGTAAACCTTATTATAGCTATGATTTGAAGTGTGTACTTACGTGTACATATATATGTATGTATATATATGTATATATATACTGTATGTATTGTATTTATACACATACAGTGATCTATTTTTCTGTCTATATGTTTCTCTGTCCTTTCTCTCTTTCTCCTGTCTGTCTATCTATCTATCTATGTATCTATCACCTCTGAAAGCAAAGCTGACATCTCAGCTAAACCTTTCTGAGACACAGCTCTCCAAACAGAGGCAAAGGTTTCCATCTGAAAAGAAAACATTTCTCAGGATGAAGTCACCAGAAAAATTCCTTTTTGGTACCTGTGGTCACGATGTATTCTCATTGAAAATAACACAAAGTAAAAACAAGACAATAAGCAAGAAATGAATACTGAACAGAAGGGCTACAAACTGTAAAAAATAAGAGGTTGCAATATAAAAATGATAAAACAAAGAATAGAAAGAGAAACCCCCATATTCCCCCATCATTTAGAAATGGACACTTCTTTGAGGTCATACCTCCTTGAAAAATGCAACATATAGCATCAGATGGAGTAGAGCCGGCAGACTATCAACTGTGCATGTCTTGAAAACAGGTGTTTGATTTAGCATTTGCACACTAGCCAAAAAGTAGTTAATGTTTTAGAGGTAACAACCACGGTCCTTACAAAAACTAAAAGGAAGCATCTGGTGGCAAAGTGCTTCAGTAACAAACCTCCATCCTGTTTTTAAAAAAAACTCCTAATGTCCTTCACAGAAAAGAATTCGATTTCTCCTTTGCCTGTGTCATCAGCATCTTCCAAGGTTTCACAAGGAAACTCAAGCATCGGCTTATTTCTAGTTGTTGCCACTATCCACATGTTGAAAGCACAGTGGAAAATGTCACACTCTCACATCTATGTGTAAGCTTTGTCAGAGTCTGAGTTAACTTGCTCTCTTCTAAATTTGTAGTTTTGATGTTATCGTGGGTTCATTTTTTAAAAATATGTATTTTTAAGTTTTCTTCAATTATAGAAGAATTTGTGCTTATTAAAGAGAACCTATAAAATGCAGGCAGGTACAAAGAGGAAAGTTCAAATCATCTTTAAAGCCACAATTAGCAAAAAGTAAAAAAAAAAAAAACTAGTTAATAGTTTTTTAAAAGTAAAAAAAAACTAGTTAGAAAATTTTTTGATAGGGCGCCTGCGTGGCTCAGTGGGTTAAGCCACTGCCTTCGGCTCAGGTCATGATCTCAGGGTCCTGAGATCAAGTCCCGCATCCGGCTCTCTGCTCAGCAGGGAGCCTGCTTCCCTCTCTCTCTCTCTGCCTGCCTCTCTGCCTACTTGTGATCTCTCTCTG
>NC_081568.1:114687330-114739080 GCF_022355385.1 Mustela nigripes | reverse complement strand
GAAGCAGGCTCCCTGCTGAGCAGAGAGCCTGCTTCCCTCTCTCTCTCTCTGCCTGCCTCTCTGCCTACTTGTGATCTCTCTCTGTCAAATAAATAAATAAAATCTTTAAAAAAAAAAGAAAATTTTTTGATAAAACTTTCACATGTACATAACAGTTATGCCACTGAACTCATATTAAAATGTGTAATTTTTGAATTTCCCTCCTTACACTGTACTCTGTATTTTAAGCATATTCACATCACCATACAGATTGGAAAACATTATCAAATTGCTGATTAAAATTCCATTGCATAAGTGGACTTTCTTACTATGACTTACATAACCATTCCCCTATTTGGAGTTTTCTAATTTTTCAACATTATAAATAGCAGTCTAAGGAAATTCATTCTTAAATTATCTCAACTGGAGTTTCTAGATCAATTGATGGGATTATTTTTAAGACTCTTTATATGTATCACTAAATTTTCCTCAAGAATGCTAATGACAAGTCTTTACTGGCTATACGTGATGATTATATTAAGTGACATCTTCATTAATTGGTTATTCCTTTTAGCTAAATGAAGTTCTAGGTTACTACGTCAGAAGAAAAGGGCTTGTGGTCTGGAGAACAAAGCTAAATATGACAAAATTGATTGAAACACTTCCAAACTGGGGTGCCTGCATCGCTCAGTTGGTTGGGCATTCAACTCTTGATTTCAGCTCAGGTCATGATTTTCGGGTCCTGGGTCAGAACTGTGATTGGGTTCTGCACACTCAGTGGGGGGGTCTGCTATGGATTTTCTCCCTGTTCTTTTTCCTCTCTCTCCCCAGCTCCTCTCTCTAAAAGTAAACAAACAAATAAATAAGTCCTTAAAATTAATTAATTAAAAAATCAAACACTTCCAAATGAAGACGGTTTGGACAGAAGACTACTCATTATTACATTTTAATCAGAAAACTATAAGAAAATTCTTAATTTATTATAGAATTAAAATGTTCTAGATTTGGGATTAAAAAATACACCTTTCAGTTTATAAATGTAACAATGAAGGAAGTAAATAAAAGTTCATTAATGAAGACAAAACAGAAAAGGGACCGCAAAATAGTTCAGAGATAATCTAGTAAAAAATACTCTTGACCCATAAGTATAGTTTATCTATAGGTCAACAATACATACTGATTTAAGATTTTCATACTTTTTCAAGTCTGTATTCAAGCATACACATACCTCTTTTGAATAAGTGCTTCAACATCCTGAACCCTTTTATCCATCAAAGGTTGTAAAATCAATGGCCAGAACCACACTGCTTCTAGCTGCTCACCATTCTCCACCTCCTTAGCTAATCCTACATCCTATCTCACAGAAAGCACATTTCTAAGTACACCGTTATTTTTCCCATGGAATATCTTTGGTTTATTTCTTGCTTTCCCTCTCTTTTCTTTGGTCTTTCTTCTTATTTTTAAAGGTTTTATGTATTCCTTTGAGACAGACAGAGAAAGAGAACGTGAGCAAGAGGGAGAGGCAGAGGGAGAGGAAGACGCAGCTCCCCGCTGAACCCGAAGCCCAACATGGGGCTCAGTCCCAGAACCTGGAGATCATGACCTGCGCTAAAGGCAGACGCTTAACCATCTGGACCACCCAGGTGCCCCTGGATTTTCTTCATCATGAAATCATTTTCTGAAATGCATTCTCCCCTCTCTCTTTGTCCTTATTCTTCCTTCCTCTGAGAAAGAACTCTTCCTCTTCTCTACCTACACTCAATCTGTTTATTCAAGGAATAGTAAAATCAACATCTTTTCTTTTTTTTTAAGATTTTATTTATTTATTTGACAGACAGAGATCACAAGTAGGCAGAGAGGCAGGCAGAGAAAGAGGGGAAGCAGGCTCCCTGCTTAGCAAGGAGCCTGATGTGGGGCTCAATCCCAGGATCCTGAGATCATGACCTGAGCTGAAGGCAAAGGCTTTAACCCCCTGAGCCACCCAGGTGCCCCCAAAATCAACATCTTTTGCAAACAGCTTTCTCTCATGGTTCCCACTTTCCATGGCACACAGTGATAACTTATCCTCCACTAGTATGCTTTTATGTATATGTTTTAACTCACAAAAAATCTTAAACTGCTTGAAGGGAACGTGCCTGTGGATCTTGTACTTATGCATCTCTTGGCCTATTAATTTGTCCTTGTTAAAGCCATACTATTGACAGAGTCCCATTATCCTGAGAACTAGATGACTCTAGTACATGCTATAGTCTATAATGGAAACTGTCTCCTTGGCAGTCATCCTTCATCCTTTACAAGCCTTGTGATGCTTGTCCCGTCATTCTGACATTACCGTGAGCCTCCTCCTATAACATAATGAGGTTTAAAATATCTAACAAAGGGTCCAGAATATAGTAAATACTCAATACAGTGGTCCTGAAATCTCTTTCTTGCTTCAGTTCTGTCCTTATTATTCTATTTTCTGTAGAATATTGCCATTTCTTGGCCTCCAAATATCTGACTTATTTTCCTGTTTGTGGGAATCACTGTCCCACATTGTGTTGTACAGTTAATTCTGCTGTGACATGACATATGTATTCTTGAAAATTGCCTTGTTATGCAACATTAGACAATGAAATCACTGGCCTTATGAGAAAAATATAGCCAGGGCCACGACTTCATCAGTGACACATTAAAAAAAAAAAAAAAAGAAAAAAAGAAAGAAAGAAAGAAAAAAAAGAACTTAACATTACAGTCACCGAATTTTACCTATGTGAATTGGTTAAGAAATACCTAAATACTATAATAAATACGGTACTTTACCGTAATAAACATCTGAGTTTTCCTTAGGCAGGTATTCAGTGTGAATTATTGTGAAGTGGGGGAAGGAGAGTTACCTGAAGCGGGACAGAACACCGTTACACCAGACGTGTATGAGCGCAGTTTGTAGTGTGATGGTGGCTGGGTGAGTATGTTTTGTGTATGCCTAAGTGGCTCAGTTCAACTGAGTACAGTTTTCTGCATTCTCCTAGTCTTTCTCACAATCATAATTATAGAGACATTATGCGCAAATTGTCTCCCAATACATCAATTGGAATTTGTGTTTTCAAAGTGTTATATCAGAACTGCATGCATATGCCACATTTAGATGTGCTTTTCTATCCCAATTACTGAGTGCCCCCACACACTGCCAGCTTTTTGTGAAACTCAGAACGAGAACAGGATCTTCAAATGCTTCAGGTTCAAAACAAGTCGTTCTGTCATTAGGTCCTTATGAACGTGTGAATCCATTGGTACTTTCCATACCTCAGGTAGGTAGGTTTGCTGTCTAAGACTTGTTACAAGAGAGAATCATATCAATGTCTCACAGGGTTTATAGTAAAATTGTGTCTTCTGAAAATAGCTGTCCTCTTTTTGAGAAATAACTCTTCACTTCTTTTACCCTTCAGTGTTAAACAGCAGATAACCATGTGCCCTGACCTGATTAGTTTTTGTTTTGTTTTTTTAAAGATTTTGTTTATTTACTTGACCGACAGAGATCACAAGTAACCAGAGAGGCAGGCAGAGAGGGGGGTGGGGGGAAACAGGCTCCCTGCTGAGCAGAGAGCCTGAAGCGGGGCTTGATCCCAGGACCCTGAGATCCATCATGACCTGAGCCGAAGGCAGAGGCTTAACCCACTGAGCCACCCAGGCGCTCCGACCTGGTTAGTTTTATTCAAAGCCATGAACTCCAGTATACTCAATATCCATTAATTGCCAAGTGCAAGTTTTGCCTATTGTAAAGACCAGGAGGGCCTGAATGTGCAAGTAAGTTGCAGGAAAATTTGACTTATACTCTGAACATGACAATTCCTGCCATGCTGTTACTGATCTCTCAATCCCTAATTATGGACTCTAGGGGAGTTCCCTATGTTAGTTAACTGAAGAGGAAAAAACTGAATTTGTCTTACAGGTGTACCATATGCTGACTCCAACCTGAATGTAGCTTAAGAACTAGCCCTGAAGGATAAGGAAGAAAATCTGGGAGGTAGAAATTTGTATGACACATCTTATTGCCCTTTTTGCCTGGAAGGAGAAACAGTCTGATGTAATGCTTTATACAATACATGGATAGTGACTAAGGTTTGGTCAAATGGTTAGAAATTCAAAATACTTGAGGATTAATAACAAACTGGTTTAGGCAAAGGTATGTGGGCAGATATTTTGAAAAAGTCTCAATGTGGTCTCCATGTTTGCATTCTTGAATACTTCCCTCTGCAGTCCCTGCCAAGCAAGATACTCCTCTCTGTGAATGCCATTTAGCCTCTTTTCATGGTAACCTCCTTAAGCCAGTGCTTTCGCATAAGTAAACATATGATAAATAGTGCTCATAACAAAGTACTAGTACGGTAAATACAGAGGCTAACCATGAGCCCAATTAAAATGACTCTTTTTTCACCCAAATTGATCTGGCCAATACCCTTGCCAAGTATCAAGATTCTAACATGACAGTTGAAGCTGAAACCCTCAAATTTTGTCATAAAAGGCTAAAATCTATCATTCACTTGATGGTTCGTTATACTACTTCCATCATGAAGAAAGCAGAGATTTGGCTCACTAGGAAAAAAAAAATATTTTTTCTGGATTTGGATTTTCCCCTATCTACCATGTTTCTGCCAGCAAAATCATCTCATTTTTTACCAGATGTCTCATTCATCATCATCAAGGAATTGATTGCTTCATAATTAAGGAAGCAAGTAAAGAACTGATGCCTGCAAGTCTCACATTCTTACCATATACATTACCCAGAAATAGATGAACCTATAGAACGGGAAGGTGACCCCTATTGAAAACAGAAGTGTCTGTAGGTACACAATGCCTTGAGCCATTGAACTACTGTTCTTCATACTGATGAAGTATTTGTTCTGAATCAGAAACAATACATGGAAAAATGGAGTTGCTATTTACTGAGATGGGAAAGGCTGAAAGAGTACAGAAGAGATATTCAGAATTTCTGTTTTGATACATTGAATGCATTTTCGATCTTTTTTTTAATCAAAGAAAAGACCTTACCTATCTATATCACTTTAGTAATTTTTACTTTCTATTTTAAGTTGTTAATTTTTAAATAATTTTTATTGAAGTATAATTAACATACAATGTTATATTAGTTTCAGTTGTGCAACATTTTGGTCTAACATTCTATATATTACTAATTTGAAGGGCCTATTTGATATCAATGTGGAGACTTACGGGCGAGAGGTCTGAGAAGGATGTATTTATATGAGAGTCACCAACAAATGGGTAGTGTTTGAAGCTAGAAGTCTAAATAAGCTCACCTAGGCTGTGAATGTTGACAAAATGAGAAGAGGTTTGGGATGCTGATGCCTCTCCAGAACCAGTCAAAGAGACAAGAAGCAGCTGCTAAGTAGGACCACCAAGAAGATGGTATCTTGAAACATTCTGAAGAAGCCATTTCAAGGAAAGGATGATTAGTTACATCAAAAATGCCAAAAGTTAAGTTGTAAAGCAATCATTCGAGCATACAACGTGGAGGTCACTAGTGCCTGTGACAACAGCTGTTTCAGGGGAGTGATAGGACCAAAAAGTCTGATGAGAACATATTCAAGAGAGATTAGGAGGAAATTTCTTGACAATAAGTACATAAGACTTTTGAGGAACTTTACTGTAAAGGAAAGAGATTGAAATAAGGATGGAGATATGGATAAATAATACCAGTTCCATGATAACCAAGAAAAGGCAGAACAGACACACATGCAAGTTCACTGACAGCTGTGGGAGCATGTGCAAGTTCTTTTCCGATTCTTACCTGCTTCTGTTTGCTCTGTGAAACAGGGAGCAAAGTCGTCAGCCGAGCATGATGATGTGGAGCTGGGTAAGAAGTTTGAGCAGAGGAAAGAAAATAGGATCTAGAGGTGGAGCACAAGGGAAGAGCATGTGATTTCAGATCAGTCACCTTGTACGGATGAATGAAGTAGATGGAGAGTTATTGAAAAAACAGGTGAGGATTTGCTTAGCCGCTAAAGGCAGAGGTTTTAACCCACTGAACCACCCAGGCGCCCCCATTTATTCTTTCTGATCCACGAAGAGTAACAACTATTAGGCGATGGGCTTAACTATGGAGCAAAACGTTTTTAGGAGATAACAGAGCAGAGGGCAAATCCTGAGCTTTGAAATCACAGAGACCTGGGTTTGAATTCTGGTCCAGCCACTCCTTTACTTTCTGTCACCAGAGCAGGAAAATAAACCTGTCTGAATCTGAGTGTTCCCACCTTTTAAAATGAAAATATTATCTGCCAAGTGGCTTTACAGTGAATGTCAAACAAGATAATATTTTACATTACTTAATACCTTGTAGGTCGGTTTATTTTTCAAATGTAGTTACTTTTCTCCACTGTCAATTGATATGCCTAAATTGTGTTATCTGAAATGCTAGTTTCCCAGGGCACTGTGTAATAAAGGGATAGCGTGGTCAAGTACATCTTAAAATGCTGTGTCAAGCAAATGTAAACAGTAATTCTTAATTGTAGCCCTTCTCAAAGTTTAAAAAAAAATTTTTTTATTCTGTTAGTCACCATACAGTATTTCATTAGCTCCTGATGTAGTGTTTCATGATTCATCATTTGTGCACAACACCCAGTTCTCCTTGCAATACGTGCCCTCCTTAATACCCGCCACTGGGCTAACCCCCCAAGCCCCTCCCCTCTGAAACCCTCAGTTTGTTTCTCAGAGTCCATAGTCTCTCATGGTTCATCTCCCCCTCTGATTTCTCCCCATATGTTCATATGCTTTTGAAATTTGGGAGAGGGTTGGGTCATCTGGGTAGCTCAGTCGGTTAAGTGGTTGCCTTCGGCTCAGGTCATGATCTCAGGACCCGGGATCAAGAGTCCTGCATCCGGCTCCCTGCTCAGAGGGAAATGTGCTTCTCCCTCTTCCTCTGCTGCTCCGCCTGCTTGTGCTCTCTCTCTCACTTGTGTGCTCTCTCTCTCTCTCAAATAAAGAAATAAAATCTAAAAAAAAAAGAAAGAAAGAAAGAAAGAAAAGAAATTTGAAAGAGGGTTAAAAACACCCAAAGTGTCCCAAACATATTTGACAGGAGAATCCATTTCTTCCAAATATTTAAATGGACTACTATTTCGCAAGATAAACTATTAGGAGAAACAGTTTTAGACATTTCTGTGCCTGCATTTATACCCTGAGAAGTCATTCAAGGATAACTAAACTCTATATACTCTATTTGGCAGAGCCAATGGCGTTTTCAAAGGCCACACCATACTTTTAAAGATCAAGCATAGTTCTTTTTCAGAGGGAATATTCCATAGCCTCTTGAGGAACCAAATTAGGAACCTAATTTTTTTTTTAAGGAATAACTTTAAGAATAATTGTCTTTTTTCAATTATCATATGATCTCACTGATATGAGGAATCTGAAAAACAAGACAGAAGATCATAGGGGAAGGAAGGGGAAAATGAAACAAGATGAAACCAGACAGAGAGACAAACCATAAGAGACTCTTAATCTCAGGAAACAAACTGAGGGTTGCTGGAGGGGAGGGGGAGTCAGAAGGATGGGGTGGCTGCGTGATGGACATTGGGGAAGGTATATGCTATGGGGAGTATTTTGAATTGTGTAAGACTGATGAATCACAGACCTGTACTGTTGAAACAAATAATACATTATGTGTTAATAAAATTTTTTAAAAAAGAATAATTGTCTTTTTTAAAAAGATTATTTATTTATTTGAGAGAGAGAACATACAAGAGGAGACCGGGGCAGAAGGAGAGGGAGAAGCAGAAGCAGATTCCCCACTGAACACGGAGCCCAATGTGAGGTTCTATCCAAGGACCCTGAGATTATGACCTGAGCCCAAGGCAGATGCTTAATCTACTAAGCCACCCAGGTGTCCCAAGATTAGTTGTCTTAAACCTAGCTAAATCCTCTATATTTTAAGTCAGTCCACTTCCTCTTACTCCACATAATTTTGTTACTATAAGTATTTGTCACACCCATTAAATTTGTGAAAGTTGGAGTACAAACCATTTCACATCTTCATTCCTTTTGCTAGCACAGCAAGTTTTCATATAATACAATCTATTTAACTATTTGCTAAATAATAAATCTAAGTAAATATGTTGTGTTCCTGTCCTGTACAGACAAAACAAGTCAGATAACAACTGTAGATATAGTTGTTGGAGATCTTTTAAAAATCCCCAAGCAAGGAATATATAGGATTATATTGGCAGAAGAACAAAGTACCTGCTCTTTTATCATCAAAATAATGGGATTCATTAAGTAAGCACATGACAAGGCTTTATCTTTAAAAACTGAAAGCTGTTTTATTTTGTTTTTTTTTTTCTCTCTCTCTCCCTTTCTCTTTTTTCTTCCTAGGATTCACCTTACTGTGCTAGTAAGGACCGGAAAGTTATTCTTTCTGTGTCTCCCTGATCTTTTTTACACCGTTAACCAAGAAGTGAACAAATAGCAAGTAAAAGACCATCAGTCTTTTACATAATCATTTTTTCCTGGGACTGCACACATATCTCTGGTCTGCCTTAACCACCAAGAATTGACATTTCCTATATCCTTGGGTTAGTGTGACATTAACTGGTGCATCACATTCTGCTAGTATCTCTTTCCCTTATTATTTTTATGCATTTTATGCTATTTTTAAAGTCATGCTGCTGAACATGTCATGACTGAATATGACTGAATCCAAATATCAGACCTTTTAATATGAATACAAATGTCAGATTGCAGGCAAGCCCTTGTTGGTTGAATTAGATAACAGAGAACACAACCCATGTCCGGCTAATGCTAGAATATCATCTCAGCCCCGTGTCCTTATAAAAGTACAAGCATAATGGCACTGACAAATTTTAAACGAGTTCAGAAAAATATAAATGATTCAGGTTAATTTTGAGAAGGAAATAAAGCCTCAAATATATGATTCAGTGTCAACCTAAATATATGAAGGAAAATTGTAACTATATTTTCCTAGGTCATTGAACTATCAGCTTTGAATTGTTCGTGAGAAGTTTGGATGTGATGAAATGAAGACAAAATAACATTTGCCGCACCCCCTCCTTTTTTTTTTGGTTGGATTTTACATTTACTCTACTTATGGGGTAGTGTGTATAGCCAAGTCACTTAAATTTTCAGTAATCTGTTTCAGAAAGTGACCACAGGTAACAGGGGGCCTTTTGGCATTCATCTCTTGAAGTTTTGATGCTCACAGTTGTTGAAGGAAATCACTAAAAGCCAGATGACCCTGGGGTCCAGAGCCCTTTGACACAACATATATGGAGCATCAAACACAGGTGCATGCCAACCAGATTCTAATTATCCTGGGCTGCCGCAAAGAAATCTCTTTTTACTTCATTTTGGGCTAACTTCCATTTTGCCATTCAATTGACTATAATAATACTTAATGTGAGCTATATAAAGACTTATTTTGCCTTTACAGCCTCCTGTGCTCTGAGCAATGTCAATCTATACTTCTTTTATTTGGGCGAATCACTCTCTCTTTGAGTCTGTGGAAGAACACCAGCAGAGGGAAGGATACTTAGTAGAGTCGCAGCATATAAATAGCTCTGCCGAGAGCATTACAAAGGCTCTGTTGTGCTATCACACAGCAGAGCCAATAACGTACAATATGAAAAATCCCTGCCAAGTGCACAGAGAATACAGACAATGTTTGCCATTTCTCTGATCGGTTGTTTGTTATGTGTTGCAAGAGTTTATAGCGTTAGAGTCAGAAAAGTCTACCACACCCCAAAGTCTTTCTATTAGAACAATAACGACGACAACAACATGAACCATAAACACACACGGGCGCACACACACACACACACACACACACCCTTAAAGACATCAGAACAGCACTAACAACAACAAAAAAACAGTGGGTGGGAGTGGAATTGAAACACAAACATTTCTATAGAAACAGAAAAGTAGTTTTCACAAAGCACCAAAGCCTGGTATCACCACCATTTCCTTAAAGATGTCTTCTGTTTTCTGAAAGCACATCAATCCACCAATCTGTAAATTGGTGACTGGATTTAATAAAAACTCACACACTGGAAACTCATATATGAAAGTCACATATGAACTGAGTACCCTTTCAAAAATACTAAACCAAAGCCATTTCTTCTTCAGGAGAAGTTAGAATTTTATTTTCAGAAGATGGGCTCCAAAATCAGCATCACTGCTTTTTGTTTTCAAATTATGGTTCAGACGCATAGCAAGAAAATAGGATTCTTGAAAGCTACTACTTAAGAGTTTCAACTTTAATCTCCTGTATTTAGAGATGTCATCTGTTATGGACTTGGAAGGAAAAAAAAAAAAAAAAAAGCATGTTCTGGGCATTCTTGATTTGAGCTACTCTGAACAAGCATTTTCATATTTTTTGAGAAAATTTTTCATGAAAAGTATCATGTTCTTATATTTTTATAATAAGAGCCTAAAATAACCATGCAGTAGGGGCACCTGGGTGGCTTAGTCGGTTGAGCGTCTGCCTTTGGCTCAGGTCATGATCCAGGGGTCCTGGGATATAGACCTATGTCAGGCCCCCTCTCAGCAGGGTGTCTGTGTCTCCCTTTGGCTTTTTGCCTCGGTACATCCCAACCTTACCCTCGTGCTCTCTCTTTCAAATAAATAAATAAAATCCTTAAAAATAAATAAATAAAATAAAATAACCATACAAAAATATCTTTTAAAATTGCTTTTGTCTTCTTACCCAAATCTCTGTTCTATTTCCTTCATCATGACTCCCCCGCTCCCCTCTCTCCTCTTGGCTCTGTCTTTCCTTTTCACAGTCACTTCTGAAATCATTATTAATCCTTCTTTTCTTTTATCTCTATTTTACATACAACTACTCCTGAATTTCTCTCTCCTTTCTTGATTATCTGGTCCACCCTCTTTCCTTTCCTTATTTGCTCTTCCCTCCTTTGCTCTGTTTTGTTGTTGTTGTTGTTGTTGTTGTTTTGTTTTTTTTACTATTTACCACCTACCCCCCCACACACCCTCTAAAAACAGAAGGCAGCAGACTTTTTTTTAAAATAAGACCTTGCCTGAAATTGTAGAGAACAAAATGTCCAAGCTGAATCATTCTAGGGTACCCCAAGTTTCTGTAGAAGAAGCCAGTCATACTTCATAGCCTCGTCCAAAATTCTCTAACTCTGTGAAATCTTCCTCTCCTTCATTAGGAAAAATATGTTCTCCTATCTACCCCCAAAGAACTATTTCGGGTTCTATTTTAGAACTTGCCATGGAATAATCCAGAAGGTGATCTGCATACTTACCTGTCCTACAAAAGTGTGAACTGCCTGACTGAAAAGGTTTGTTTTACATTTCTTCTTATTCCCTGTACCTAAAACAATAACTTAAACTCAGCAGGTCCTCAGTAAACAAAAAAACTGAATGAACACATGTACACAAACTGTTCTGAACATATAGCCTGCTTTTCATTTATTGAGGAAGTTACTTAACCCATTAAAAACTCATATTTCTAATTTATTAATTATAAATGATTATTTGCTGGGCATAGTGAAATAATGCATTCAAAGCACTGAGCACAGTACCTGGCACATAGTAATTGCTCAGTTTGTATTTGCTGTTTGCTCCTTAGGAAGGTGGATCTCTCCTAATACCAGTAGTTTTATACGGTTATAATTTCTCTTAAAATAAAACTGTTAGAATTCTTCCAAACACTTTTTTTTGTGGGGGGGGGGGGGGGTTGTCAACATCATCTTGCAAATGTGCTGCTGGATGTCTCATTAAATGATATATAGATTCCCTAAAGGTGAAGTTGAGGACTTGAAACTTTTCTGTAATGGGCATCACTAGGGAGTAAGAACTCCAGATGGTTCATGGCAGAGCCAGCTGTCCAGGGACACCGCTTGACGAGAGCTATGGCCCAGAGAGAGCAATGAAAAGGTAAGGGCCCATCTGAAAGTCTGGCTCAGTGGCCTAGGGTAAGACTATGTGCACGTCAAGTATGAGAGCCATCATTTGATCCATTCATGAGTCATTTATTCTTATCCCATTCAAAGCAGTGTATGATTATAAATTTGACATTAGAGAACGAACTAGCCGATGCTTGTTTTGTATATAACCATCCATTCCTAGAAAAACCTTATTATTTTTGTACCCATGAGAAAAAATACAAAGTCACAATATAAATTATAACCAAGAACATGATACAGACTCCTGATGTTCTGCCTGAAATAAATATATCCATGTAACAATTTCTTGCACACTGCTCCTGACAGCCTATTGTTTGTACTATGGGTAGAGACAGGAGAAAATTTCATAGGTTTTTTTTTTTTTTTTCCACTTTCTTACAGTTAGGAAATTCACTTCCATTTCTTGCCTCACACATTCAACTGACTTTTCGAAAATGTCCCTAAATCCTCAAATTTCTGAAACTGCCTAAAAGAAAATAATCCAGATTGTTTCCTTCACTCCATAGGACTTAAATATACAGACCTTTGCTGAGATATTTCCCAAATCTATGCCCAAATCTATTCCACTCACCTTTGTCTATTTCTCTACTCTGTATTTGTATTGTGCTCTTGGCCCTAAAAATACCACTCTTTGCACTTAGTGAATTGAAAATCATCCTGCTTTGTTTTGTAAAATAATTTTGTTTTCCTCAGGGTCATTTGTATTTCCTGTGACTTCTTTGAACTCATTGGAATTTAACAACCACTCTGGATGTATGTAGTTCCCAGTACATTTGCAAGAAGCGCTGGCTCCTTTCCCTCTCTTCTCTGAGGGCACTTACACTTCCAGAATTATCAAGTATCACCCTTAGTGGTCTTCCAGGTCTCTGTGCGGGTTTTCTTCTGGTCTTACCTTTTTTCTTATCCAGCCAAGAATCCTTGATCACTGACTGAAGTCTTTCTGTGGACAACATCTCAAGTCCTCTACTCTGTACATCTTTAGCCTTGGGTAAGCATAGTCATCCACTCTCTTCCTTCTTTGTACTGAACAGCATTAGAGAAAAATCACAAAGTCATGATGTCTGGGGCTTTTACAAATACATGGCTTCTGATGTGAACAATGCCCTTTAGGTGGGTAATTTTCAATGTCTTTTATTAGTATTCTTTTACATTTCCAGAGTATGTATCCCAAAACTTCATTATTCCTTTGAAATCAGTATTAAACATTTACCTATGTACCCTTACTATACATTTGCCTCCTATTTTGTAGAGAAAGCCAAGCTCATCTAGAATTGATTTTCTCAACTTTCTGCCTCTTTTTTTTTTTTTTTTTTTTCAAAAAATGATTCACTCCTCAAACATCATAATCTCATCCCATGCAGCTTCCAGGAAATAAATGGCCCTTATTCTTATTCAAGAAAAGACCTTTTCCTCTTATCTAGATCAATATTTTTGCTCAACAATCAAATTTTTAGTGATCAACATCATAATAGAAAGAAATAGAGTTTTTCACAAAGTATTTAATATCAGATATTCTGAGAGATACCCTTCTGCTTCTATTGATGTTAAACATCTCATTTTACAAATGAAATGTGATATTACATACGATTTATTTCTTTAATGTTTTTTCTCTCAGCTGAATTCTTTTAGTCATCTTTCGTTAGAAAAAGAAAAGATGAAAAACAAACAGAAAACATTTTTTCCTTGCCCACTCTGTATGTCAGAACTTTACTTTTTAATTTCTTGTTTCTTTTAGACTCAAGCTTCTTAAGAGTCATATGCACCCATGGTTCAATTTCCATAATACCAGTCACTTCTTAACCACTAAATTTGACTCTTGATAACACAATCCCAAATCTCAAGATACACCACAAAGCTGTAGTAATCAAAACAGTATGGTGCTGGTACAAAAATAGAAACACAGATCAACAGAACAAAATAGCCCAGAAATAAAGCCATCCTTCTATGAGCAATTAAAAATTGACAAAGAAGACAAAAATATACAGAGGAGAAAAAAAAAAAAAAACAAAAACAGTGCCTTAAAAAAAGAAAAAAACAGTCCCTTCAGTAGATCATGTAGGGAACCCTGGACAGCTACATGCAAAAGAATGAAATTGGACCACTTCTTTATACCATATATACAAAATAAACTCAAAATGGACTAAAGACCTATATGTGAGATCTGAAACCACAGAACTTCTAAAAGAAAACACAGGCAGTAGTTTTTGGACATTGGCCTTAGTAACATTTTTCTAGATATGTGTCCTCAGGCAAGGAAAAAATATATAAATAAACCACTGGGATCTCACCAAAATAAAAAGCTTTTGCACTTCAAAGGAAACCACAAACAAGATGAAAAGACAACCTATTGAATGGGAGAAGATATTAGCAAATGATATATCTGACAAGGGGCTAATATCCAAAATAAAATTTCTTTTGTTAAGATTAATAATCATCTCCTGGGGCACCTGGGTGTCTCAGTCGTTAAGAGCCTGTCTTCAGCTCAGGTCATGATCCCAGGGTCCTGGGATCTAGACCCACATCAGGCTCCCTGCTCAGTGGGAAGCCTGCTTCTCCCTCTCCCACTCCACTGTTTGTGTTCCCTCCCTCACTGTGTCTCTCTCTGTCAAAAAAATGAAATCTTAAAAAAAAAAAAAAAGATCAATAATCATCTCCTAATTACTAAAGTCAAGGGTCAATTTTAAGCCTTCATTTTCCTTGATTCCAAAGATTCCTTTGGCACTACTACCATTCCCATATCTTTGAAACTCTTGCTTCCCTTTGCTAGGATAATGCAACATTCTGTTGGTTCTCTACTCATTTTCTGACAACACTCTTTACAACTCTTTGGATGTTGGCCTTATCTGCAAGGTTCTTAAGTTTCCATGTTCCTCACTGCTCCTTTCTTTGTCCATTTCTAGTCTAGACCTTACTCTCTGTGTTATCTCATTCCTATTCCTGACAACGTCAAATAGTCTGTATCTCTTGACAAGATCTCTTTGCAGAACTACTAATCACTGTTATTAACTTTCTACTGTGTATTTTTACCCATACAACCTATTAACCTCTGCTTAAAGGTGCTCAAGCTACAAATTCTCTTTCACTCTTACATGTTTTCTCCCTCTATATGCTCTATTGAAATGATGCAACCCTTGACCTAGTTGTCAAGCAAGAAACCTTTTCATTCTCTAGCCAGTCAGTTACCCAAAGCAATTTGGAAATTCCTCCTGCCTTCTCAGTTCTGACAGGCACTAACTTTATCACTTTCCTCTTGATTTCTTGCCTTGATTAGAGCAATACTATTCCGACTTCAATCTATCTTTCAAAATGCACTTCAGATGATCTTTCTAAAACTGCAGCAGTTTCTATAATCTATAAGATGAACTTCATACTCAATCACATTTTAAAAAGCCCCCTGCCTCTCCTGTCATATTTCTCAGCACTCTTCTCCATCTTCCTGATCTTGCCTTACTCATCTTCATGTACCACTCATGGTTTCTACTGGGCACATGCTTCCCTTTTCCTAAAATGTCCTTTTTTTTTTCTCTCAAATGCTTGAACAACATTAAGATACAGCTGACAGTTCTCTCTGGTGCCTTCATTGGTTTCTTTCAGAGAAGCCTGAAATATTGCTTGGTTAAGGATCGCTTATTTGTTTTTGTTTCAGCACAGGGTTATAAGCTTCTTTGACTAGAAGAAACCTGCCTTTTTAATCTGGCATGGAGCCTGGTTTGTCCCAGCTACCTCATAGATGTGCACTGGTAAACAGAATTCTCTTCTCTCAGACCGAACCTAATTTCTCTGCTTGATTTAAGCAGAGTATTAAAACCCTCATCTTATCCCTAGGAGTTTTACAATTCTTTTGGTCATAAGCATTATACCTAGCTTACTAATGGCAATAAGTTTTTTCATTAAAAACAATCATGAGGCTTAGCTCACAAAATCTTTTTTGTGCAAAAAAGCCTACTGTGCAAAAATAAATTAATAATGAAAGTAGAAGGACAACTTAGGCTAAAACTGTTGCAAAAAACTATTTATTTAGAACAGCTGATTGATAACCACATATTGGCAACACTCCAAATGTCCATATCTCTAATAATATGTTTGGTGGAAGGCTGGTAACTGACTCACAAACTTAATAGGAAATATTTTTTTTTGAAATTAAGGGTTTCTGATGTCAAAGGAAGAACTTAATGAGACTAAATTATTTTTTTATCAAATATTCTGTCCTCCCATTAATAAAAGTGCAAGTGGCAATGAAAACCCAATTAATTCAAAAAATACTCCTTTTATTCTTAAATTTTAGAATTGTAATTGCATTTTAGTTACAGATCTAAATCTATTTTCCCATGGAAGCCTCTAGGAAAGATAAAATAGGTGACTTTAATCTTTAGCATTCTCCTAAGTCCCTTCTGTAGTATCTCTTACAATGTCCCCTCCCCACATACCAAGACTGAGACCCCCCCCCCACCTCCCGAGGCACACAAACCGTATTTCTGAAGTTTCTAGAGTGATAAAGTAATAAGAGATAGAAGTTACATTCCTTCATTATTACTTTTATTTGAGCACAGGACTCTGAAAAGACTAAGAACTTTTAGGATCCAAAAGAATTATACTTGAATGTGTATTTTGCACTCTGACTGGCAATGGGTGGGGATTTTTTTGATTGGAGGAATGGGATAAGAAGAGGAAACTCTTTTAATGCTGCCTAAATTATAGCAGCTATTCATAAGGCCAGATGTATTGTGAATTTCATGGAAAACACATCAGACCTGATTTGAAGACAGGCTTTTTCTTGCTTCTTAAAAACTATTTTTTTTAATGTTGAGGAAATTAGGGTTAAACGATAATGCTGGTCAAAGGAGAAAAATACCATTCAGCAGCCAACAAACACAACTCACGAGGTAATAAGTTAATAAGCAAGGATTTAGGCAACATATCATAGAAGCTCTGAAGGATTTTTTGAGAAAATACCTTAAAAAAAAACAATTCTTAAGAAGATGTGGTCTCCAAGAAATGTGGACTGGTGCTCACCTGAGCACGTGCTTGAGGAGAGCTGTAGGGACTGGAGGAGCAAAACAGTTTTTGAATACCTTTATACATGTTATTTTAAGCCATAAGCCACATTTATTCACTGCTTCCTCAGCTCACAAGGAAAAAAAAATGCAAGATGAATAACATTTAAAATAAGATAAATGATAAAGGGGCAGTATCTTGAATCTATCATTGACTATTTCCTATGCTTGTAAACCACAGATTTTGGAGTGGGAGTATAATTATTAGAAGATTTTTATGTTTCTCTTCATTGAGTTGAGGATCAATAGCATATGAGCCAAAGGGAGAATTTTCCCAGAGTTAGAGTTTCAGTAAAGATCAACTTGCTAAGTGCTGATGGAATTTTGAGTTGGTATTTACAGATGTATAAAGTAAAAAGAAAAAAATGCTATTCTTCAAAAGAGTATTTGAGTGTTGGACACTTGATAATAAATTGCAGGTTGATTCAAAATTATTTAAATGATAAATATATCTTTAATTTTTGCTCTCATGAAATAGTTTTTTTTTACCATTTAAAAAATATATATATTTATTTTTTCAACTTCTTTTCAGTGTTCCAGAGTTTGTTGTTTATGCACCACACCCAGTGCTCCATGCAATACGTGCCCTCCATAATACCCACGACCAGGCTCACCCAACCTCCCCCCCTGCTCCTCCAAAACCCTCAGATTGTTTTTCAGGGTCCACAGTCTCTCATGGTTCGTCTTCCCCTCCAATTTCCCCCAACTCCCTTCTGTATCCTATTAAGCATTGTAAAGCCCAAGCAAAACATCTCACATGTAGAGGTACTCAATAAATATTTCCTAAATAAATGGTGAAATCCATAAGTTGCATTGATTTGGGCTGTTAATAACAAGGGTTAAGTGCTTATTGAGGGCTGACTATGCACTGGGCATTAGAACAAGCACATAGAACAAGGGTTTTCTGTGTGATTTCTTTTTTACTCCTCAAGGTAATGCTACAAATAAGTGGAATTATGATCTCCAATTGAAATATAAGGTAAATGAGGTACAGAAAGTTAAGTAATTTGCCCAAGTGAGTGACAGAGTCCACACACAGGCACGCAGACCAGAATCCCTGAACTTAACCACCAAGCCATAACTCTTCTGCACCTTCTGCTGTCTTTTTTGACACCCTTATTCATTTTACAAGTATTATAGAGTGGCTTTTAAGTGCTAAGAACTGGTACAAGAATGAGCCAAACACCACAGACTCATGTTTTCATTAACCTTATTATACTGAAGAGGGGCAGGGAAGAGAGGCAAATTAAATAAATAGGAGACAAAAAAGAAAACTAAAACAGAATAATGGGGACTTTGCTATTTCAGACAGAAAGCTAAGTAAAGCCATTCAGTTAACATGATATTTGACCAGAAACATGAAGAAAGAAGGGAGCAAGCCATGCAAACAGCAAATACGTCAGGGCAGCCCGTCCTCATGAGGGGAAGCACTTGAGGCGGGGGGCACTTGGCATCTTCAGAGAACAACTGAGGTGGCCTGTGATAGCAGAGCAGATGAGAAAGCAGAAAGGGAGAAGACAAAGATGTACTGGGAGGAGGCAGAAAACCAGAAAGGCCATGAAATGAAGATTTTGAGCTTTATTCTGAATCTTTTAGAGAACTGAGGACTTTAAGAAGTGTAATGGCTTAAAAAATAATAAGCATACATAGACATATGCCTTTGTATTGTACAGAAAATGCTCTGCCCATGATAGAGTATATGGAAATATGAAAAATACATATTCAGAAATGTTACAAAATTAAATATTTTATTTCTATAACTCAGTGCCTCTCAGGCCCAATATGTTGAGCTGAGAAAATCTGCCAAGAAGGAGAGGAAAGTTGTTGAATTAGACCAGATCACCCCCTAGGGTGCATCTGTGTATAGTTTTCTTTTTCAGGCTACACAGACTCCCTGAGCCACTTTTTTCCTCCTTATCTTATTTATCCTCGATGTATTGATAACTTACAAATCAATAATCTCAAGCCATATCGTTCTCTTCAGTTTCAGATCCATGTATCAAAGCATTTTGTTGCCCTTCCTTTTGACTATCCCACTCAAATAGCATTTGGAACATGACATGTCCAAAACTAAACCTTCACCTTCTCTAAAAAATTCTATTCCCTTTTAAATTCCCTTTGTAGTTAAAAATCATAGTTCACTTATCTAAAGTCATATAGGCCTTAGACTGTTTATTCTTTTATCTGAGAATATTTACTAAGGCCCCAACATATATCAGAAATAATAATAAACACAGGGGATGCAAATGTGAAGAAGCAGGTACAGAGTCAACCCATGAATGTTTTGAGTATACTGGGGCATATGGTCAGTAAGCAAATAAAAAATGACTACTTATATAAGAAAAGTACAAGATGATAAAAAATTTATATCATTTGGACTGAGAAGTTGGGAATGATCTTCCAGGGTAATTTCCATTGAATATGAAACCTGTCATGTTGAATGAGTGTTAAAATCAGTGAAAATTGGGTAATGGTGGAGAGGAAAGAGAAACAGAGAGGTGAGGACTGGGGAATGGTTTATAGAGTAGAAACTGTAGTACTACTACTACAATAGTACTGTAGATTTTAGGTAAAAGGAGCCACTCCTATAAAGGTCTTGGGAAAACAGTAGATAGTGAAAAGAAAAGAGAGTTCAGGATAGAGCCTAAATACCACCAGTTATTAGAGATTGTTTTAAAAGAGAGAGAGAGAGAGAGAAAGAAAGAAAGAAAAAGGAGAAGGAAGAGAAAAGAAGCAGATAGAGACTGAAAAGAAGTTAGAGAAAAGTCAGAAGAATATGATGTCAAGGAAAAAGGAGTTGTTAAATGCAATGGAGAAATTTAAAAATCAAGTAAAATGAAGACAGAAAATTGTCCACTGGATTTGTTAACATTGGCATTAGTAAAAACCTCATTAAGAGCAATTTTATGGACATATGGCAGAGAAACCAAAATTGAATGATTTGGAGAATGACTAGTACTCTTAGCAATCTGTGTAATAAGGTTAAGAAATTAAATAGAAATCTTCAAACATCTTAAAGAGACAATTCATACTGTAGGAAACTTGATTGTTCAAAAAAACCTAGGAATAGATGCTCAACCTTCTTAGTAATTAAGGAAGTTATAATTAAATAAGTTACTTCTTTATATGCCAGCATACCACATTAACAAAACTGTTCAATTTTTATAACAAGTATTGATAACACTCGATAACATACAATATACAATAATTTGAAACCATGAGAAAAACTTACATACTACTGGTTATGGTTCATACCTTGGAAACAATTGCCTTTACCTAGGAAAGACAAAGATAGCCGTGTCCTGACCCAAATATGCCCTGGAGGAATTTGTACATGTCACCATTTGCATGTACACTAGAATATGCATATGCACAGTACTATATGCTAAAGGCACAAAACCTGGATAAATGTCCGCCAACAATGAAATATATATATATATATACATATATATGTATATATATATATATCTCGTTCTATAGGTATATAATGGACTACTATACATTTGTAAAAATAAATAAACTCTAATTAATTTTATCAACATAGATGAATTCCTAAAACATAGTTGAGTGAAAAAAGCATAACAGAAATATAGTACAGTATGATTCAGAGTGTGAAATGTTATCAAGCAGGCAAAACTGAGGGATAGTGTTTAGTAATAATATACACAGTGATGAATCAATAAAGAAAAATATAGAAAAGACAAGCAAAAATTTCAGTATAGTGCCCACCTTATTGTACTATATACAAAATAGAACCAAGGGAGATAAAGGAGAGACATATTAGAAATTTCAAGCTACTGATAATATTCTATTTATTCATAGATAATTGACACATGAGTATTTATTTTATTGCCATTTGCTTATTTGAATCTATATTTTTCACTATTTTTTAAGAGAATGGTAGGGTAAGAAAGAAAGAGAGAAACTTTAAGAGAAACAGAGAGAGGGAGAGAGTAGTAAGAAGGAAATGTGAGATCCAAGACAATTTTTATAAGATGAAAGAGACTCTTTTAATATTACTGAATAGGGTCTAGAAGAGAAAACATGATTACAGATCCAGGAGAGACAGACTAAGCTGTGAAGCAGGTGGAAGGAGGACATAACTCAAGAGAAATATGCATGGCTTCCCTTTTCTTATGTATTAATTGAGGAAATAACTTTCCTTCCCCTAGTAGTATGTGATAAAGTACTTAAAGACATAAACCACAACATTTTGCGGGGAAAGAAAATGCAGATTAAACTCAAATGCTCAGATCCCGTATGACTTATTTCTTCATTTCTCCCCTTAAAAACTTTTTAATGTAGGGATGCCTGGGTGGCTCAGTTGGTTAAGCGGCTCAGGTCATGATCCCAGCGTCCTGGGATCGAGTCCCACATCGGGCTCCTTGCTCAGCAGGGAGCCTGCTTCTCCCTCTGCTTCTGCCTGCCTCTCTGTCTGCCTGTGCTCTCTCGCTCTCTCTCTCCCTCTGTCTCTGACAAATAAATAAAATCTTTAAAAAAAAAAAAAAAACAACTTTTTACTGTAGAATATTTTCAGCCAATTTAAGATTGGACAATAAGTATAAATGAACCCTCATGTATCCATTGCCCAGATTCAAAAATTATCAACACGTGGCAATCTTATCTCATCTCTACCCCACTCCTTTCTCCCACTCCCATGTTATCTTTTTAAAAATCTAGATATCATATCATTTAATCTGGAAGACTTTCATATAAAACTCTAATGAATGACCCTTTGAAAAAAAAACACATCCACAATACTATCAACACACCATAACACATTAGCCATAGTTGACTTCATTTTGACACACTCTAGAAAACTCACACTTTCTACTTCACTAGCCCTTACCTCTGGTCAGAACCATTTACCAAATATTTAAAATAGATCTGTCGAATTTTAACTTGTGTGACCCTTGACCATCAACTTCCAGCCACTAAGCTTGTAGATCTTCCCGAATACATACCACTCACTCTCTCTAATTTCACCTTTTCTTTTTAATGGAAGTATATGTTCTTCCAATTCTCCCACTTGTGTTCAGAGTCACAAGTTACTCAAGTTAACTTATATTTCAAGTAATCAGTAGCTCAAAACCTGCTTATCCATTAGAATTTTATCACAATAATAATTAGAGTAACATTTCATAGAAAGGGTTAAAAGAAAAATTGTAAAGAAATAGAGATTTAAAAATATTCTAGTATTTATAAAAAAATTCATAGCAGAGATGAAATTTTGAGTTTTCATTGTGCTCCTGGTGCAGAAAAAGAACTCAGTGCATGCACAGAGAAGCACGTCAAAATGGTTCAGTTTTTCCCCAGGGCTCTGATACCAGCTGACTTGGATTAAATAGCAGTGAGCTGGAAAAGCATTCTGGGTATTGGTATGCAAATGGATTCACCAAGCATTTCTTCCTATGGCTTTGGAATTCCCATAGCTGCATCTACAATGAAATATATATTTCAAAATTGCATTTTAAGCAAGTAAACAAAGGTTAAAACTGTCCTTTCCATGGGCCAGATATAATCCTAAAGAAGCTAAAAAATTTTTGTAAGAGGAATAAAAATAATTTCTAAAATAAGAAATTATTTTTAAAGTGTTTTCAAAGATACAGGGGAATATATGTACACAGCATAATCTTTAATCCAAAAATTCAGCCTGAAAAACAAACACGTAAATATATATATATGTATATATAGTATATATGTATATGTATATGTGTGTGTGTGTGTGTGTGTGTGTGTGTGTGTGTATAAAATTTCAGCCTGAACACAGAAAAATGGCTTTCGGTGAATCAAAACATTTTGCCTTAGGCATTTTTAATCCTAATTGGCATGTATACAAAACAATTAAGGATTAGTGAATGTTTGGATACCAAGAAAACATTGTTCTTAGCTACTAAATCATCAGTTTGGCTTTTAAAATAAATACCATCCCAAGTACTTAATTTTATACGAAACTAATAGCACCTTGAAGCAATAACTAATTTGGAAAAAAAAATTAAAAATAAAACATTCTCTCTCCAGTACAAAAATTCACATGGAGAATTTTTAAATACATTTATATTTGATACCCTGACTGTCAATTCCCCTTACTCTAAAGAGGATGAATTCTAATAAAGGCATCTGTGGCTCAGAGAAAATATTACAGTGGCAGTGTTTTCATAATGGGATACAATATCCTGATTTTTCCAACTATTTAACTCTACCCTCTTCACACTCTCCCCCCTGCCTTAAATAAAGTAGTTTTAGATTCTAAAATTATCAACTGAAATGCAAAGTGCATAATGCAAGCCATTCTTTTTCTGTGTAAGCCAAGATCACTTTGCAGCATACCCCTGCAGGGGACCTAACAGGGAATTTCCAAAAAACATTAATGTATTCAGAAGAAATGTCAAAATAAAGAAAGCCTGTAAACATTGTCTGTGGGAAGCTTTTCTATGCCCTTCCGAATGCAAAACGAACTCTCATTTTCCCACAGAAGTAGGATCTGTTTCTGCCATCTAGTGACAATAAGGCCAATGGGTGTTTAGAAAAGAAAAAACATTTTCTAAATAGGCTCAACAAATCAATCCAAAGCAACGAGTATTTTACACATATACACAGGCAGACACACACACATGTACACACACACACCCCCAACAGATTCTTCAGAAAGGAGTCTTTAACAGGTATATATAAGTTATATATATGTGTCCAGATGTCATCCTTGATATCACCCTGGATGATCTCTGAAATAAGAAAAAAGGGGTAATAGTACCTATAGGAGTGCTTTTAAAGTTGTCAAATCACTTTCATATGTGTTATCTTCACTGGAGTCCAAGAGGTAGTTCAAGCACTTGCTGGGAGTATGGGTTCTAGTCAGACTATTTGAATTCAAAACTTCCTTGCTAATAACCCAGCTGAGTATAGGAATCAGCTTTCCTGATTACTGACTTTTGTTCACTGGTTATATCCTACATCTTTCCATATCTTGAGTTTGGCTACATAGCTACATTAAGCAGGAAAGTGGAAAATCACCTTTATTTCAGATATTCTGATTAGAGAACTTTACAAGAATGTTACTATCTATAAACAGGCACAAAACTATTTGGCAGTAGAAGCACCTTTGGATAAGGAAGGTGAGGTGGGAGGGTTATGGTCTGAATGATAATTTACTGTCATTCAGTCCCCAGCTACCCCCTTAGAACTTGGGCTTAGAAAGTCTTAGGGAAAAAGAAAATGAAAACAGTAAGTACTTGCTTATTTTACTTCTCCACTGTTCATTTCTCTCCTCCGTTTTATCTGGTAAATAAAGCCAAACCTCTACATGTAGCTCAAACTATTCCTTTCTACATCAGAGAGGCTGGGAAGATACAGAAAAGGGAAGAACAGCCTTTTCTAGGAGTAAGTTCCATCCACAAACACTGAGAGAAAGCTGAATTTGGGGCATAGACATACGCTGGTGGGGGAAGGAGGGCCTGTGGAATGCTTCTCTCTTAGTCACTCTGCTTCTCATATTTACATATCCTTGCTTCCAAGACCTGGTTTTCCTGATTTTTAATCCAACATCTGTGACTGCTCATTATCATATTCTTTACTGGTTTTCTCTTAACTCCCCAGTCCTGGCATACTGGAATCCCCAAAAGCCATTCTTTGGACCTATTCTCTTTTCTTATCTATTCTCATACCTACAGCAATCTTTTCTAGCTTCATGGCTTTAAATACTATCTATTCATATTTGAAAGACTCACAAATTTGTCTCTATAGCCTAGATAATTTCCCTAAACTCTAGATTTATATATTCAAATATTCCATTGAGGACCCCAGGACCTTGATCCCAGGACCCTGAGATCATGACCTGGAGCCAAAGGCAGAAGTTTTAACCCACTGAGCCATCCACATGCCCCTAACCCACCTTTTTAAATGGCCACTCTGTCTCTCCAGTTGTCTATACTACTTAGGTTATTTTGAGGACAGGATTCGAGCCTTTGAATGTAGTTGGGCCTGAAACTACCACTCAGCTTCCTGATCATGGCAGCAAATATCTTGTTGTCATTTGTCACAAAAAAAATAGTCTTAACTATTAACTGTCCCTCCATATGCCTATCCAACATCTCCTTATCATTTTGATCCCAGACTAGACGTTTTATCCTATGGAAAAACCTTTTCCAACCTTGGACCACTGATTGGGGCACCCTTTTTGTGATGTCAGACTGTCATATAACTGCATGCTAACATTGTGTTGTAGTGCAGTTTTGTCTAATTACTATTCAGTTGCAATATCTGAGGACAGAGATTGCAGTGTGTGTTTGTCAGAACTCTCCTGTGCAAAGCACATAAATATTCACGTAGTTCTTGAATTATTATGAATTCTAATCCAAATTACATTTTCTAATCTAGGTATTAATTGTCCTAGATGACAAATAACAAAAAATCCCACTCGGATGTCTTAAACAATAAAAAAATTATCGTCTTACCTAACAAGAAATTTCTAACACAATATAATACAATACAATTCCAGGATCAGTATAATTAGAGGTTTAATCATGTTATAAAAAATCTCAGTTTGTCAAACTTGTCCTTAAAATGATACCTTCAGGGTCACAAAGTGCCTGCGGTAACTCCAGGCATCCTGTGCAAACGTGATAACATTTAGAGGAAGAAAGACATTATCTCCTTCTTAAATCTATTTAAGACTGAGAGAATGGAGGAAACTTTGCCAGTGTGCCTCCTAGACTCTGTGTCATGTATCAATGGCCACCATTGGTCATTCTTAAACCAACCTCTGGTGGGAGAGAATGGAAACACGTTGATTGTCCTGGAGTAATCATTCAAAGTTGACTATTTATGAAGCACCATATCACAACTTTCTAAGTTTGAATTGCCCCAATCAGTCTAAATATGTCACAGCAAAATACCTTTCCCAAATATCTAACTACAAGTTAAATTACTGAACACCTCCATCCGAACTCTCAAAGGCTTACATGGACTTATATAAATAAGCAGCTCAATTTATTGATGTGGTAGTTCTTCTATTCCCATTGTTCCATTATCTTGTATGTCAATGAATGATGTACATAAACTATTCCAATTTATAGAAAGCATAACTACCAGCATTTTTCTGGCATGTGTTTCTATATATAAAATTTCCCATGTTGGACTTTCACAACATTGTGTGTGCATGTGCCATTTCCCCTACTGTTTTTCCAAATTCCCCTTGGCAATTGCTGTCTTGGAGTGGAAGTAGTAATTTGGGAAATAGAGCAATGATACTCTGTTTACCTTGGAAGGTAACACATGTAAGGTAGAAGATGATGGGAAAGGGGCTCAAACTGGAAGAAGATTATAATATAATTTTTAAAATGTAAAATAAAATAGAAAATTCAATAGGATTCAGTCAATATATATAGATTAAAGTGAGACAAATCTTTAGTTTTTCTCCCATCATGGGATAAACATAATAAACTCAAACACCTAAGAATCCAAAGGATACAAACTCTACCAACATTATCCCAGGATCTCAAAAAGCAAAGCTAATCCAATTTGGGAGAGTAGGAGCTCTTATTACCAATAAAAACTTCCTTCCTTCTATCTTAATGTTCTCTCTCTCCTTCCTCAAGTCCATTTAGAATATATTTGCAAAGATCTACCAAGTAGGTGGTTACCAGTCCTTGAACACACACTAAGAATAAAACACCGGGTTACACACATTATTTCAATTTAATTTGCAGAACCATGTGATAGAAGCATGCATATTTTCATTTTACTGACAGAAATTCTGGCCCAGAGAAGTGGACTAGTTTGTACAGTATTACTAAGTAAGATATGAACCTAGGTTAATTGTATGGCAAAATCCATTGGGTAAAAGTTTAAATCTTATGGAAGTAAAAATTTCTTGCATCTCACAGATAATTTTAAAACTTTGGTTCTGCTACTTAAAAAAATTTTGACAACCCTGGTACATAAGATCAAAGTATTATACAAACAACTGAGGTTTGCACCGTAACTGGTCTCAATTACAATAACCTATGCTATGGTAATAAGCAACAACAGAATGTTGACCACTGTTTACCTGGAACTACACTGACAACTCCTTTGGCTCACATGTCATTGCCCAGAGTAAGTCTTATCCCATGCCTTACTTTAAGAGCTTGAAAAAAATTGTAGTCCTCCTGCATGTCCAGAAAAAGCAAATAGTTCCATTTTTAGTTCATCTGTCTACATGAATCCTGTTAACTTAGAAGAAAATTACGTAAAAGATCCTCACAATTTCAGTAGTTTAGTTTGGATAATTTGCCTCCAGTTCACTTTTCCTCGTGTAGCCTAAAAGGTTGTAACAAATAAATAAAACAAATTCCATATTTATAAATTCCTAAATCATTGCATTTTCTAATCGAACATGTAATTAAGCGTCAGCATAATTTCCCTTAATTTGTTAAATTGAACAAGGAGAAAGTCAAAGTCAGAAATGTATACCAAAAGGGAATAATGTACAAAATATGTTGATCAAAAAGGAACGATAGATCTTGCTAAGAACACTTAACAGTTCAAACCAAAACCATCACCAGAAGAAAGAGGTGGGCGTTTTCTCTTTACTTTCACATGTAATTATCACCAACAGCCACAGTTCATAAAAGCGCTATAATAGGGAGACTATGTCAGTAAATTTTACCATGTTTGGCCAGGAAGCTCTGCTCTGTTACATGATCAGAGCTTTGTCCTAACCCTAAGAGTATCTTATAATGTTCTCTGGGCTGTGAAGATGTTTAAGGACTATGAAGAAATAGAATGATTTCAAGTCCATCACCCAAAGTGGAGAAATGATGTACTAATGATATAAGAATCATACCTGACTAACAAAAACGAATTAGCAGTATTGTTTTAATCTGGTAAAGAACAATATATTAAACATGACAAATTCCTGGCTTAAATGGTATAGAGTTAAAACACAACATTCTAAAGTTTGATGCTTTTTACATAACATGGCAAGTTAAAATATAGCCAAACATATTTCCTTCGACCTTATTATGAAGCCACATAATATATACACCATTCCAAGTCTTAAGGAGGGTTTCACAGAAATGGATTCTAACAAGAGGCACAAGTGATGCATGAAGGAAGAATTCCCAGGAGAACATTATAAGGGAGTTAAGACAGTAGGGCATTGAAAGGAGAAGCAGTTAAGCAAGAGTGAGATCTCATACAAGGTCTTTCAGGCAGTAGCTTCAGAAGGACCCTGATAGGGAATTCTGAGTGGAAGTTCATTTCAAAGTCATCCTCTCTGCAGGTAAGAGAGCTGAGATTTTATGGGCCAGCTAATCACTGGTTTGTCTACTCATAAGGGTAAATTTGAGGGCAGTTCTCTGAAGAGAATTTCATGTGTATGTTACTAGATACTAAAGCATACAGAAGTGGGAAAATGGTGTACAGAGATTGGGAATGAGATCTCTAGGGTTCTGGGACTGTTGGCAGAGTTTGCCAATATCAAATTTTGTTAGTGCTATATAGAAAATGCCAAAAGCAAGCACTACTTGAATCAGTCAGCCTAAATTAAGTTATGCTATAGTTTCAAACAATCCCTAAATCCCAGGGGCTTACAGTAAGATTGTTTTTGCTTATTTTGTATGTTGATTATAGGCCAGCAGGGGGCTCTGAGAATTGAACTGACTCTAGGCTCCAGGGTCATATAGGACAGACAACGTCTTAAATGTTGTCAACTGTACCAGAGAATAAGACAACTCTAGAAGATTCTACACTGACAAGAGAATATTTTGGTCCAGAAGTGACACACATTAATTTTGCTCAGAATTTACTGGAAATATCTTACAAACTAATAACCACCACAATACTTAACTCATTCAATATCCAAATGATCACTTTTAAACATGTCAAGGCTATAAATAAGTAAAATTCTAAAATTTGAAATCATAAAGTCAAAAAACCTACAAATCAGGTTGCCTGGGTGGTTCAGGGGGTTAAACCTCTGCCTTCAGCTCAGATCTCAGGGTCCTGGGATAGAGTCCAGCATTGGGCTTTCTGCTTAGCAAGGAGTCTGCTTCCCCCTCTGTCTCTGCCTGCTGCTCTGTCTGCTTGTGATCTCTCTCTCTTTGTCAAATAAATAAATAAGATCTTTTTTAAGAATTACCCCCAAAATGGCACAAAAAGGCCAAATAATATCTATATTAAAGTTGAGCAGAATTCTGTTAATTTAAGTGACAGATTGGAAAGTAATAAGTTGGAAATCATATTTAAATGCATTATAGAATTTTAAAAATAAAAATATAAATGATGGGGAGGGACCTATAATAAGGAAAAAAAAAACATAAGAACAAGAAGAAAAGGTATACATCACTCAGGGATAAAGTCAAAATTTCCAAATTCTGCAGGAAAAATAGACCAAGGAGAAGGACAATAGCAGAAGAAACTTACCTTTTGCATGGATGAAAGTTCAGCCAAATATACAATGTAGTATTATTAAACATGCACACATATATGTCAACTAAAAGACAGAATAAGATATTAAAATTATTTCCAAAATGGGACTGTTATTTCCTTTTTTAATTCTACAAGAGTTTTCAGTCCAACAGATAAAACAGTAGAGCAAAGATTACAAAGCTGTCATCATCAAGACAGCATGGTACTGGCACAAAAACAGACACATAGATCATGGAACAGAATAGAGAGCTCAGAAATAGACCCTCAACTCTACAGTCAACTAATCTTCGACAAAGCAGGAAAGAATGTCCAAGGGAAAAAAGAAAGCCTCTTCAATAAATGGTGTTGGGAAAATTGGACAGCCACATGCAGAAAAATGAAATTGGACCATTTCCTTACACCACACACGAAAATAGACTCAAAATGGATGAAGGACCTCAATGTGAGAAAGTAATCCATCAAAATCCTTGAGGAGAACACAGGCAGCAACCTCTTCGACCTCAGCCGCAGCAACATCTTCCTAGGAACATCGCCAAAAGCAAGGGAAGCAAGGGCAAAAATGAACTATTGGGATTTCATCAAGATCAAAAGCTTTTGCACAGCAAAGGAAACAGTTAACAAAATCAAAAGACAACTGACAGAATGAGAGAAGATATTTGCAAACGACATATCAGGTAAAGGACTAGTGTCCAGAATCTATAAAGAACTTAGCAAACTCAACACCCAAAGAACAAATAATCCAATCAAGAAATGCCAGAGGACATGAACAGACATTTCTGCAAAGAAGACATCCAGATGGCCAACAGACACATGAAAAAGTGCTCCATATCACTCGGCATCAGGGAAATACAAATCAAAACCACAATGAGATATCACCTCACACCAGTCAGAATGGCTAAAATCAACAAGTCAGGAAATGACAGATGCTGGCGAGGATGCGGAGAAAGGGGTACCCTCCTACACTGTTGGTGGGAATGCAAGCTGGTGCAGCCACTCTGGAAAACAGCATGGAGGTTCCTCAAAATGTTGAAAATAGAACTGCCCTATGACCCAGCAATTGCACTACTGGGTATTTACCCTAAAGAAACAAACGTAGTGGTCCAAAGGGGCACGTGCACCCGAATGTTTATAGCAGCAATGTCCACAATAGCCAAACTATGGAAAGAACCTAGATGTCCATCAACAGATGAATGGATCAAGAAGATATGGTATATATACGCAATGGAATACTATGCAGCCATCAAAAGAAATGAAATCTTGCCATTTGCGACAACATGGATGGAACTAGAACGTATCATGCTTAGCGAAATAAGTCAAGCAGAGAAAGACAACTATCATATGGTCTCCCTGATATGAGGAAGTGGTGATGCAACATGGAGGCTTAAGTGGGTAGGAGAAGAATCAATGAAACAAGATGGGATTGGGAGGGAGACAAACCATAAGTGAATCTTAATCTTACAAAACCAACTGAGGGTTGCTGGGGGGAGGGGGGTTGGGAGAAGGGGGGGTGGGATTATGGACATTGGGGAGGGTATGTGCTTTGGTGAGTGCTGTGAAGTGTGTAAACCTGGTGATTCACAGACCTGTACACCTGGGGCTAAAAATACATGTTTATAAAAAAAATTAAAAATCAATCAATCAATCAATCAAAAAAAAAACAGTAGAGTAAAGAAAGAATTACTAATGAAGGCTAGTTTTCAGAACATCTGTGATTATGCCTCTTAGTGCTCAAGGAAGGCCTGCCAATAACCAGGGCCTTGAAGTAAAATGTTATTTTAAACCATACCATGACTAGCTTGGAAATCTATAATTCAACACTAGATTATATAGTACAAAAGACTATAAGAACAAATATTAGAGATTGGATTTCCAAGGCAATAATTGAAGAATATAGTACCATGTTGAATAGAGGAAGATGTATTCTTTTTAAGGATTAAACAGGTTTATTTATTGCAGGTCTTTCACAAGTTTTAACAAGACAATTTTCACCATCAATGCCCAATAAATGGGTATAATATGCAGCAATTCCCAATCAAGTATTCCCTACCAATCTTTTTTGCTTTACCATTGGAAAATGTATTATATTAATGGAAGGGTCACATATGGAAAATAAATTATTTACTAACCAACATGAGTATATTATAGCAAGAGTGGCGTAGAAAATTTGAATATATTTAGAAACCAGTATATTTAAATATATTTAGAAACTTAAAAATTTAAGTATATTTAGAGAGTTTGTCAATCAATCAACTGATCATCAGTTAATTGACAAAACTCATTCAGAATCTGCTAAGTCTGGTAATAAAATCTTAAAATTACTAGCGCATAATACCAGTCAAAATATCAATACAGAGGGGCACCTGGGTGGCTCAGTGGGTTGGGGCCTCTGCCTTCGGCTCGGGTCATGATCCCAGAGTCCTGGGATCAAGCCCCATATCGGGCTCTCTGCTCAGCAGGAAGCCTGCTTCATCCTCCTCTCTCTCTCTCTCTCTCTCTCTCTCGCTGCCTGCCTCTCTGCCTACTTGTGATCTGTCAAATAAATAAATAAATAAATAAATATCAATACAGAGTAAAGGAAGTATTTAGGAAGGATTACCAAGAATATGAAGTTCATTGATTCTAGAATCTAGATCAACAGTTATCAATTTGCTTGAAAGAAGGCTAATTTGAAACCCTCTCCAAATGGTCTTTTAGCTCCATTTCAAATAAAGTATACCTTCACTGAGTCTCATGAGGAAAAATATATTCTTATATTATTTATTAAAGTGATGTCATCCAGAATGTTCGCAATGATGTTCTGCCTCTAAAATATTTATCATGGTAGTTTTGAGATAATTCATTAATTTCTCATCTCTGACATTGTATAGTGTTTAAGAGTTCATTCCTTGGTTCGCAAACATTAACCACTTTTTATTAGTTAGTGTGCCCCTCTGTACTAATTCACCCCATTCTGAAAACATCCTATTGAGGTTAGTATCATTATCCCTCCTTACAAACGCAAATTTATTTGCCAATATTGAAATAGTAAGTTGATTCTAGAGTTTTGGAGAGGAATAACTTCTATACAAAGCAACAAGTACTAAGTGCCTATTATGCGCAGGCATTCCACTAACAGGACTTCAGGTTACAGAATGAGTAAGAAGTGGTCTCTGCTCTCCCCTACCTGGCCTTTCTTCCTCCTGGCTGTAGGACTTCCTTGCTGAAGCTGGTAAAGGAGGAGAAACCTTGTACTGGGAAGCAATAATGCTATCAATTTCAGGAAAGAATCAAGGAAATGATCTAAAGTTGTGTTATAAAGTGGCTTAGTTTGAAGTCTTGGAGCCATTTATATACTTGATGCTGATAGATACTTCTATATTCTGACATCTCTCCTTGCACCAGTAGAACTTCCAAGGGTAGCATGACTGGATCATATAGGCTTACCATCTCTCTCCCATAAAAATCCTTTTTATTGCAATCATACCTCAGCATGATAGGATCTCCCAATATTTAGGGACATTACACAAAACAGATCTCTGAAACCCCTCGCTCTATGATAAATATGTTTTCAATTTTTCATTCTTACAATAGATATAAAATTTTGTTTCATGAGCTTGGTTTCATGAATAGTTAATATGCTTCTTCAAAGCAACTCATTTCCTCCCACCTTAGAGATAGTAATCACATTTCCTTTTCTGATTGGTTTCCAGAAAGCTGAGTCAAATTTGTGATCTACCTCTAGCAAGTGTATAGAACCTGAGGGCAAATATTTTATGTACTAACCTCACCCCTGGCTGGATTTTACTTTCTTATTCTTGTTTTCCCTTTCCCTTGGCTTATTTACACATTTAAAATTCATTTCATCTTGTATGCATGTTTATAAGTTCTGAAGAATTACTTTTGTTACAAATCAGAATGCTTGTAAACAAATAACTAAAAAACTAAACACTCTGGAATTTATTTTCAAGGGCAGATATTTCAAAAGTCATAGAACTTGTTTTGAAAAGGTGGGAAACGGCAGTAGCAATACAAGCCTTCAATAAGCTCTTAGAAATAGGATAATTTTGAATAAGGTTTTGGTGAAATAATAAAGACATAATTCAGAGTTACAAGCAGAGATACAGATTACAGGTATACCTGAAAAACAGCCCAGTTAGAGTTCAGAGGTTCACAAAGGCACAAACAGAGAGGCTGGTAGAACCAGTTTTTAGTCTCCCTTGCTTCCCTGCTGAGAAACATGACTATTAGTGGTGTGTTAAAAAAGCACATTGGAAAACTTTAACAAGAGAGCATATCCATATTTATATAAACTACCAATGGAAGAGATAGAGTCTAATGACTATAGATTTATTTCTAAGGTGAGGTTTAATCTGAAAGATCCTCTGAGCATATTTATTCCAAATCTTTTGAAAAGAAACTAATAGTTCAATAATAACAGCAATACATAAATTTCATGATTTTGAATTTAGCTCTAAGTTCATGGTGGATCACATTCACCATGTATAGATATTCAAGAAGACCATCAATAGTTAAGTCCATTGAATGCCAGTTTCTGGAGAATGGGTATGCTGCCACCACTTACTAATGGGTTACAGAAACTTCTCCCACGGCAGTACCATGGAAATAAAGATACCACCAGGACAGAAGGAGAGTCAAGTGTGAATATCTTTCCCAGATCCTTCTGGCTCTAGTATCTTGAGGGTTCAAATATAAATTCAGTTCAGTCATAAATAAATTGACTCTGAATTTCAAGCTTTCACTTGTAAATGAGATAAATTATCATATAACATCTCAAAGATAATACCATGTAACTAAACACAGGGATAAATTACCAACTTTGTGATTTAACACATTGGCAAGATGTTAAGCTACTGTAAAGTGTGAGGGAAATAGACTAGACATTTCCTCAGGAATAGTTAACCTGTGACAAAAATTTTTCCTACTTTTATAACTTCTCAATTCATAGTTTTCATCTGATAAATAACTATGCTTGGGAATTAACATAGCATCTAATTCAGGTATTGAGGCTTCAGGAGAAAAGCTAAGAGAAACGTCCTCACAACCCTCTTATAACAAGAGGATAAGCAGGTGACCCTGGCACCTGGGAAGAGAATAATGAAGTGCCTTTGGTTTGAAGTCCAATGGCCTGGCCTGAAATCCTTCTTCTGAAATTTAATCACAAGTTATATAATTCTTCAACTTCAGTTTAACTATAAATAAACTGTAGGTAATAAAAATGCTGAGGAACAGATATTGCAAGGATTAAATGAGATGATATTACATAAGAAACAGCTACTAAATAAGCATTTGATAATTACTAAATAAATATGCTTTGTGTACTGTCTTTTTTAAGTGAGAAATTTTAACCTTAATACTTTACTTATTTCTTGCCTGTGTCAGCTTTACTTAAATTAATTGATTTAAAGTATACTTCCAGTTAAAACAGTTTATGAAAAAGCTTTATCTCAACTCTTTTGCTTAGATTTACAATAAGAGGAGACTTAAGATCATGAATTCATCAAACATTTTTAAGCAAACAGAATTATGTTCACAGTTCAATTCTGAAGTTAAGAAGAACACAAAAAAAGATTGATAGCAAATAAATGTCTGACATCTTTTTTTAACTACTCTTTATTGAAAATTGTATCATCCAATCCATAAAAGGGGTTTTAGAAAACCACTTTCTCAAGTTAAACCTGATCAGATGGGAGGTTTTACTTGCATTAATAAATCGAATGTACAGTTTTAATTAAAAACTCATGCTATTTTCAAAATAATGCTGAAGAGTAGATTTCTGATCAATTGTAACTGCCAGATGGGAGATTTTCATAAGCTGTTTTTAATATTTCACTTTCATGAGCACATCACTTAAATATGCTGCCTACCAATCTCAAATACAAATGCTATTCAATCACAATATTAAAATAATGCAATAACTTAAGTAGTTTTCTACAATTTTTGTTTATAGGCTTTAAATACAAGGCATGAAATTCAATAATTGAATTAGCAAAGCTTTTCATCAAATTACTTTAAGTAAATTTCCACAGCAAGCACTTTGGTGAGGAATTACGACATACCTGGTCAGTATGTTACAGTTGTGCCGAGAGGAAAATTCGACAAGTGACACTGATGACGGCAATGAGAAAAAATAATGTATGTGTGCATTCTCCATAAGATTTTTATTTATATTAAGTTTTATGAAATTAAGCTACATTGAAATTTATAACTGAATGTGTTAGAGTTTGTATAAAAGACAAGAGGAAAAGCATGGCTTATTTGCAACATTTTACATTTGTCTAAAAATGACATTTGCTTTTACAAAAGGATTTTGACATTCATCACTTTATCTGATTCTCAAAATATCCCAATGACATAAGGAAACTAATACTTACCTTGCTTACCAAGCAAGAAAACTAAGAAATATAGAGATGTAAGAGTTTGCTACAGACACCACATTAATTTTAGAAACTGGGTCCAGAGTCTTCCACAACAGTGTTCTCGTTCACTACTCACCCCACAGCCAGGCAAAGGTGAAGGGGCTACATGGAACTGGTTTTCCCCCAGCTAAATGTAAAAAGAATTAGAACCCAGGTAGGAAATAATGAGAACTCATTTTTAACTTTCTCTTGAATTTCCTCATGAAATCATAAATATTTTTGCTTCTTTCCTCATCAGGAGAAAAAATAAAATAAGCAGCAAGAGCAAAAGCAATCAACAAAATATCCATAGAGAGCTCTTTCTAGATCAACAGCGTCTAACATCAGATTAAGAATTAGGTGCCTTGGGGCGCCTGGGTGGCTCAGGTGCCTAAATTTCTGACTCTGTTTCAGCTCAGGTCATGATCTCATGGGTCCCACCCTCAGCAGGGAGTTTGTTTGAGATTCTCTTCCTTGAGCCCTCCCTGCACTCATACTTGCTCTCTATCTCTTTCTTTCTCAAATAAATATATTTTTAAAAAAGAATTAGACATCTTATTCATCTCTAGATCAGGACTGGGCTACATTCTCTTTTTTTTAATTTTGGCTTCATTATTACATGTGGTCTCACTATTTTGAGGAGAGTTGTTTCAAATTCCCTTGTCAGATAAAAAAGAGTGGTAGTAGAGGATTTGAAGAATAAGCCACAGTAGAAATTTTAGAATTTAGCTGTTCCAATGGCACAGGACCAAAGAGAGATCAGGGTATAACATACAATAACGATGATGAAAAAAAAGTCACTTAGAGGTGGGGAACACCTTCAAAACACATGAGCATGTGTCCTGGAAGAGGTCTGAATCTGTAAGATCAGATCAAGAGTGAAACAAATTGAGTATGATGTCCTTTCTGTATGTTAATGCCAAGAATAAATCAGATAACCCTGAAAGCAATCCCCAGGAAGGCCTCAGATAGAGTAAGTGCAGAGTTTTAAGCAGCACCAATAGGAGTTTCAACCAAAATGAAAAAGATCAAACCCCAAATGCCATTTAAAAATTTTTAAGGCAAAATATTTATGCTAGACACTATTCTTGTCACTTCTACATATGTTATCTTTGGAATATTCTTTATAATAATATGTATGTTTCATACATGTTATTTTTATAATATTTTTATGAGGTACATCACGATATTCCCATTTTACAGAATGAAGAAACTAAGATCCAGTTACCTGAAGTATTTTTCCAATTGATAAGAGGTATAAGCAGGATAAATCTGAATTTTGGAAGTCAATGTATTAGCACTGCACTCCTGGATATATACTCACAGTAGGACAGATTTTAGTATGAGACACATCAGAACATTCTGCAAATACTACAAATTGTTTTGTTTTGTTTTGTTTTGTTTGAAAATATGGATGAGGCCATTGCCAAGCACTACAGTGCATCTTGCTGGTTCTCTCTGAGGTTACAGCTATGGCTTCCTCTCCCCATTTGATTCAAGTCATAAATAATCCACCTTCACAAGCTCATAAAAAGGTGTTCAACATCATTAAGGACAAGGAAATGAAAATCAAAACCACAACCAAAACCTCACACCTGTCAGAATTGCTGTTATCAAAAAGATAAGAAATAACAAGTGTTGGCGAGGATGTAGAGAAAATGATATCCCTGTGCACTGTTGATAGGAAAGCAAACTGGTACAGCCACTATGGAAAGCAGAATGAGGATTCCTCAAAAAACGAATGAACATATGATGCAGCAATTCACTTTCACATATTTTTATCCAAAAAAACAGAAACAATTCAAAAAGACACAGGCATTCCTATGTTCACTGCAGCATTATTTACAATAGCCAATATATGGAAGCAACCTGAATATCCATCCATAGATGAATGGATAAAGAAGATGTAGTACACATAAACAAAGGAATATTAGCCATAAACTATGAAATCTTGCCATTCACGACAACATGCATGGACCTAGAGAAATGAGATAAAGATAATTACTGTATGACTTCACTTAAATGTGGGATCTAGAAAAAACAAAACAAACAAACCAACAAAGCCGAAACAGACTCATAGATAAAAAGAACAAACTGATCATTGGTAGGCCAGATGACAAAACAAGTAAAGGGGATTCAAAGGTACAATCACCCAGTTACAAGACAAGTAAGACAAGGGAAAGTAATGTACAACACAGGGAATATAGTCAATACTGTTGTAGCAACTTTATATGGTAGTAGATGGTAGAGTTATTGTAGTGACCATGTTGTAATGTATATAAATATTGAATCACTATGTTGTGCAACTGAAACTAATACAATATGGCATGTCAATTACGTTTCAATTAAAAGTATAATTAATCAATTAATCAATTAATTGACTCACTTTAACTTCATGACCTCCACTCTGATTCAAAAGGCGATTTGGTTACCATCCATCCACTGACTCAGAACTGCTATAAAACTCGTTGTTAGTCAAGTCTTTGCAAGGCGTTCTCAAGAAAATAAATTTGGGACTTTCAAACACGTTATGGTGAAAACACTTCTAATCGAGACTATTTTAATTAATAGTTTGATCCCAGACTTGACAATTGTTTTTTGGGCCGTTGTGGTATCAGGATTCTGTTGAGAGAGAAATTAAGGAGAACATTATTAACTGGATCGGTGTTTTTTCCCAGCTGTCTTTGATGAGCAATGACAGAGGGACAAGAAGGTTAACACCCTTGGTGAAACTCATTAAGTTGCCTTTTCACTGAGACAAAAGTTAGGAATGAAATAAAGACTTCACCGAATGAAAAGTCTTAGGCTCAAGTGCAGCTTATATAAAGTTTACTATACTGCATTGCAAGGGTTATGAGTCCAGGCAAGGAAATGTAGTAGTAGTATTCTTGTTTGGAAAACCCCAGATTCTCTGAGTCCGGAGGGCTGACTCAGTAATTGTATCAGAAGACTGTCATTCAAACACCTTAGCCTAGGCTGATTTGCTTTGGCATAACCCATCCTCAGGTTGATTACTCTTTCCTGAGAAAATCCAAAATAAAATGGCAATGTTAAACAGGAATATTTATTTTTAAAAATATGCAAAATTTTATGGAGAGAGCTTCAGAGAAGCATCCAATTGAAATGGGTCATGACTACATTATCTGAATAAATGAGAGGTCAAATTTATTTAGTACAGAATATTCACATACAGTAAAAACTTGACATAACATGGTTATCATATGTGACAATGGCTGCTTAGTGTCACAAAAACCCCTTCACTTCCCTTATTAGCACACAGGTAGACTCTATTTCCAAGTCTTCCTTGCAGTTAGGTGGGGCCATGTGATGTCTCATAAATAAGGCACAAGTTCCCCATCCATTCTTCCATGTTCTCATTCTCTTCCCAAGCCAGACACAGAATTTCCAACGGTGGGGTCTGTGGTCCTAAGGATCCTAGGAATGTCAGAGCCACCAGATGAAGGGAACCCAGATTCCTTCTACTCACATTGCACTGACACAGGAGCAAGAAATAAAGCTCTTAGTGATTTAAACAACTGAAATTTGGAGTATGTTTGCTTTGCATATAACAAACCCTGACCTAACAAATACATCACTTCTATCACCTGAGAACTGTTAGCTTTCAATGCTCCTAACCTCACTATTTCTTCTACCTCTTAGATTTGAGGAAACAAGCCTTGTGTGCCTGCTTAGATTCTCTTGTCCACCTTTTTCTTTCTCTCCTTTGGTCAGGTCCCCATTCACATCACTCCTCTATTGTTGGCCTTGGATAAAATAACATTTCCATAGTACAAGAGATACCTCTTCCTGAGCAGCACTGAGAGGTCAGATTATACAACCCAATGGTATAAATGCAGCTCTCCATGGAATCTGGCCAGTTAGGAGATTCGAGATAAGAGGGAGAAGCTGCAGAGACAAATTTCTCCTTTCCTTCTCCTGGGTATGATTTATTCTTACTTATTTCCAGAGAAGTTCTATATATTGAGTGAACACACCAGCTAAGCAACCTTCAGTATCTCTTAGTGATCATCATTCAGTGGTGACCAGCATTGTAAAACAATGCATTAAGCTGCTTCGCAGCAGTTCCTGCACTATTTCTGTTTTCCCTTCTTACTTTGGTGGGCTTGCATCTTCAAAATAAAATAATAACATCTTAACCTTACCTCAAGCTCTGCTTTTTAAAGGACTGAGCTAAAACAACTAGTTTTCAAACATTGAGTACCTATGCTCTTTACATCCCCACTCGGACAAATCCTTGCCCAAGATCCTACAGTCACATAAAGTTTTAGAAAAAAGTAACTGCAGTCTGATGCTGCAATAGTACAAACCTTTAAATACAGGGATACTGAATTTCTGACATTCAATTTTTTTATAAAACATTCACGGAAATCCTAATAGTAATCATCAGGATCAGTGCAAAGAAATTTAATAGACGACCAATTAGTGAAGGAATAATCACAGAGAGATATGTGTTATAATACAGGTTAATTGAATGAGTTTGCTATTATGGGTGGCAAACAGGATAAATTATTAGAGGAGTTTTCTCATATCTCTAAAATCATAGCCTATAAATAACTAAATGGAAATCCAATGTAGATGTTTTAGAGCAAATACCATTATTATATATTTGGGCTATATGCTCTCTCTAATTACTATTCTTATTGGTCTCTTTCTTTTCTATTTACTTTTACTCAGCACACCATCCACATCTGAGTAGACAAACCCTTTGAAGTCCAAACACTTGTGATTATTTTTGCTCTAGGGAAGTTTTGAAATGAGTCAACTTAGAATATATGTGGACTCAGAAAAAATGAAAAGACCCTAAAATTAGGTATTAGTGGTATAATTTCATTATGTTGCTTAAATTCCCTAAAGACCAGAAATAACTACATCAAAATTTAAATGAAACATATTTCTATGTCAAACATTAGCCATGCGAGTTTTACAAGAAGTATTTTTTTCCTCCACCAATTCATATGGCCATTAGCCTGTATCATATAGAAACAGAAAGAAAATAATAAATCTGTTTCAGCAAGTGCTCTCCCTGGCATTTACATGTTTTCTCTTTTAATCTTACCACTATCCCATAAGGTAGGAGTTATTTTCCCCATATCTACAGAGAAAACAGAGGCTGAGAAGTTTGAAAACTTGGCACAAATCACTTAGCCAATCAGTGGTTGAGACATAACTGAAACTCAGATTTGACATCCAAGTACACCTAGAAGATTAAAAAGGTATATTAACATTCACAAGCTAAAGTACTTCTGAGGAAGCAAAAGTTCCTACACTATTTTGCTAAGAAGTCCTCTTGTAAAAAGTAAGGTACCATAAAGAATACCAAGTAATAATTTATTAAGTTATCTTCCCCATATCAGAAAAAAATTTTGATTCAGTTTTGAAAACAACCCTTAAGGTGCCTAGGTGGCTCAGTCTCTAAATGTCTGCCTTTGGCTCAGGTCATGATCCCAGGGTCCTAGGATCAACCCCTGCATTGAGCTCCGTGCTCAGCAGGAAGCCTGCTTTTCCCTCTCCCACTCCCCTACTTGTGCTCCCTCTCTCTCTCTCTGTGTCTCTCTTGTCAAATAAATAAATAAAATCTTTAAAAAAAAAAAAAGAAAGAAAGAAAGAAAGAAAGGAAAGAAAGCAACCCTTAACTATGGCATAGTTTTTTCAGTAAAAAAATTCTGGCATACTTAATAAAGTAACAGATGCTAGCTCAATGAACACAAAATATAAGAGCATTCTTCTTTCACTGGGCATTTGGCAACTCGTGAGGGAAATCAGGCAGCTGGGTCATAGCACAGTAAATTATTTAAAAGTCAAATATGCTCACCTCGCACCATATGCTGAAATAAATTCCAGATGTATTAAAAAGTTTAAATTTTTAAATCAAATCAAATTAAAATAACATTCTGTACTTAAACCTTTGACAGAAAAATGAGTTTTCTATGCTTTTAATTGATAAAGAATACACAGGAAAATAACAAATGTTACCACAACATGTGAAACATTAACATTAAAAAAAAAAAAAAGCTAAACTTTGTGGGAGATTTTTCAGCAAATATGGCATTGAATTAATAGTGTGATTATGTTTTTACATGTATGAAATAAAACATTCAAACTTCTGATAGGAAAATCACTAAGACTACAATAGGTAAATTGGCAAGGGCTTAAAGGGATAATTTAAAGAAGGAAATGATTATCACTTAAAGGCAAATAACTATCAAATATGGATTTGAAAATATTGAAACTTTCTAATAGCTAAAAAATTTAAGTTAAAACAAATACCATATGGCATGTGAAATTACAAAAATAAGTGAATAAGCACCCCAAATGCTCTAAAAGTGCAGTGAATCCACTGTCCCATTCATTCCTGATGACAAATATAAATTGGTACAATTCTTCTAGAAAGCAGTTTGGCAAAAAACTTGTCATAGGTGATCCCAATGTTCATAGTTTCAAGAATCTAACCTAAGAAAGTCAGCCAAAATATGCAAGAAGTTAAATATATGAAGACACACACAATATTACATTAAGGATAATTAGAAACAACTCAAAATCTAATAGCAGAAGAATGTTTTGGAACATTATCACAGATCCGTTGGATAAAATATCTGGCTGTTTTTAAAATCCTAATTGTTAAAGAAAGAAAACACCTAAAATAAACATTTTCTTAGTAAAATTACATGGATCTGATTATTATCAGTACAATTTAAAATGTATTCTGAAAAAACTGGAGTGGAATACACTAAAACTCTACTGGTGGCTAGATGGGTGCACTTTTTACATTTGTTTTATTTTTCACATTTTCCCTAAGCTGAATCTATACACCTATATTTTTATAAACAGGTTACATATCAAAACTAAGAGTGGGATAAGAAAGAGCATGATCAAGATGAATGTGGACAGACAATAAAAGCCAGTAACAGATGTTTTGCAAGTATTACCTCTTATCAGATAGATTTACATACACTTATTGACTTCGTAGGACATGTGTATCTGGTGAGCAAAGGAATTCTCTAACTTAGAGAATATAATTACATCTAAGCTTTATTTTTCTCTAAAGATTTTATTTATTTATTCGATAGAGACACAGCAAGAGAGGGAACACAAGTCAGGGAGTGGGAGAGGGAGAAGCAGGATTCCCCCTGAGCAGAGAGCCAGATGTGGGGCTCCATAACAAGACCCTGGGATTATGACCTAAGCTGAAATTAGACACTTAACAACTGAGCCACCCAGGCGCCCCAAGGTCTAACCTTTAAAATTCAGAAAACAGGGGCAGCTGGGTGCCTCAGTTGGTTATGCAGCCAACTCTTGATTTCGCCTCTGGGCAGGACCTCAGGGTCCTGGGATCAAGCCCTGTGATGGGCTTTGCATTCAGTGCGGAGTCTACCTCAGGATTCTCTCTCTCTCTGCCCTCTGTCCTCTCTCTTTCTAAAATAAATGAGTTAGTAAAAAAAAAAAAAAAAATTTTTTTCAGAAAATATCACTATTAGGTAAATGACACTAGCTGGAGTCCTACGATGCAAGCACTAGCAGTCAAATATTACCATCATTTATGGTAAATTTACCTATATCATCTGGTATCTTATAGGGCTGTGCTCCCATCTTGGCAAACTATGTGTTTCTCAATTAAAAAAAAAATAGGAAGTTAATTTCATCAGACAGATAAGAAGAGAGAGAGGATAAATGTAGATAGTTAGAATGACAGACAGGTAGAAAAATAAACAGCTCTTCTGTGTCCAAGCAGTTTATATATAACCCCACCCCATCCCCAGATGTTTCTAATATCGTGTCTTGGCACTAAGGGGCTGGAAACAGGTCTTCATGGACCAGTAAACCTGCACATCACTTGGGCTTCAATTTGCACCCAGAATGCAGCAGTCAAATTGAATTGAACCTGTTGATATGGCTTGACAAATCTCATAAACAAAAGAGTATAAAAATGACTGATACCACGTTTTGAAAATGTTTATTTTCCATTACATACAAACCAAATGTTTCCTAGAACTCAAATGATATGTTGGAAACCCCGGAGCCCTCGGAGTCATTAGTACAGAGCTATGCTCTCCCCACCTACTCACTTTCCCGGCTCCTGCTGCCATCAGGAGAATACCAGTAATAGCTACCATTTATCGAGTCATGTGCCTCTCTTGTGCCAGGCACTTTGCATCTGTTATCTCATTTATTTCCAACCACAACCTTGTGAGGTCCGGACAATGGCTCTCAGAGGGCTATAACGTGCCTCTTGAAACACACTAGCGGCAACGCTTCCCTCTCTCTGCTCGTAAGACTAATTGGGCCAACTCTCAGAAATGCTGTGTGGAAACAATTTTTCCATCTTTATGATCTATACAGTGATCTTCTCACACATCCTTTGGCAGGTGATGTGAGAAAAGGTGTAAAACCAGAAATGAGGAGTAGATTCTTGTACAGAAAAAAAAAGAAGCCTAAGCATCATGCCTATATTTGGTTCTGTTCTTGGTTCCTGGTTCTGTTGTTCACAAGTTGGGTGATCTTAATTAAGTCATATCAACTCTTCAATTCTCCAAGCATCAGGACCTCATATTCACAAACCAGGGGGACCATCATTTTAGTCAAGGTTCTTTTTTTTTTTTTCCTAATCATAACAGGAACTATATCAGACATGCTAAGGCAAAGAGCAACATTATATGAGAATTATACGGAGATTTTGTTAAAAGGGTAGCTAAATTTCCTCAGAATTTTAAACCATAAACAAGAATGTTATGAGGCACTAAAAGACCTTTTTGGGGGCAGGCACTCTGAAATCTACCAAAAGAGGTAAGTTTAAATCCTAATTTCACCATGCAATTATATCATCACTTAAACTGATTTTCTAATAGTTCTTAACACAGAGTGTGGCTTAAAATAAGTATCCAATAAATGTGAGCTACTTTATTATTATTTTTCCATCAGGAATAATTCAATAATAATCAGTGATACATTTCAAACTGTGGAGCTGGTCAAATATATTTTGTAAATTGTTAGGTATGCAGAAATAATATGGAGAAATTACTGAGATTGAAGCTCCACGGTTTGCCTGTGTTCCAGTTCCAACCCTACCACCTATTATCGATGTGACTATAAGAAAGTAATTAAGGCTTATATTAATAAAAAAAAACATTTCCTTAGGAGCCCTTGGGTGGCTCAGTTTATTAAGTGTCTGCCTTTGGATCAGGTTATGATCCTGGGGTCCTAGGATTGAGCTCCCTCATTGTGCTCCCTGCTCAGTGGGAAGTCTGCTTCTTCCTCTCCCTCTGTCCCCCCAACTCGTGCTCTCTCTGTCTCTCACTACCTATCTCTCCCTCTTTCTCAAATATATAAATAATCTTTAAAAAATAAAATAGGGTTACCTGGGTGGCTCAGTGGGTTAAAGCCTCTGTCTTCGGCTCAGGTCATGATCTCAGGGTGCTGGGATCGAGCCCTGCATCGGGTTCTCTGCTCAGCGGCGAGCCTACTTCCCCCTCTCTCTACCTGCCTCTCTGCTAACTTGTGATCTCTTTCTGTCAAATAAATAAATAAAGTCCTTAAAAATAAATAAATAGAACAAAAATATCTGCTTAATGGTGAAGATTAAATGAGATAATGTGTATACAATATTGAAATTGAAATTGAATCCTGGAAGTTATTAAATGTTCGATAGGTATTTGTTATAAAATTATTGCTTTAAAATGTTTATGTGTTTAGGAATAAAAATTCTAGGCAAACTAAAGGGATAGAAAACCTGAATGGAATCAGAGACCAGTGTGAGGACTACAACCAAGTGATATTTAATGGGAAAACCCACCCTAACTTCATCTTTAATCTGCCCTTGTTGTACTTAATTTTCCATTTTCTTCTTTTCACAGCCAACGGGAATAAAGAAGTCACTAAAGTGACAGCATTTAAATGACTTAGCATACATTCTAGTGCAACATTAGCATCACCTGGGAATTTGTTAGAAATGCAAATTATTGGGCACCCTTCCCAAACTCAATGGATTAGAAACTCTGGTATGCATGCCTGCCTGCGGGAGTTAGGAGTAGCGTTTGTGTTTCAACAAGCCCTCTGCTTGACCCTGAGAATCGCTCAAGTTGGAGAACAACAGTTGAAGGATTCTACATGTCAGATTCACCCGTACAACTTTAAATATATATATATATCTATATTGATTCCAGGGCCCTAACCTAAAACAGCAGAACCAAAATCACTGGGGGTGGAGCCAGGATGCCAGCACAGATATTTTAGAAATAAAACCGAAAGCTTCCCCTTGTGGCCAAAAAGAATCACTGCAACTGTCCATTTTACACAATGATGACTCAAGTGGCTTATAGGTTATCACCAAGGATGACTGTGCAGAGCATAAAAATGGAGGTGCACGTGGTTTGAAGCACCTCCCATCCTCACATTATGGATGCCCTCCAGTATTACTTAATACTCAAATCTCTCCTCTTTTCTCATCTCGGGGTAATACTCTCTCATTACATCCTATCTACAAGGAAACCAGTTCTTAGCTTTTTCTCATTTCTACTGATAGAAATCTCAATCAACCAGAAGAACATTTTTAAATAAAATGATATATATTTTCCAAATAAAATTTCAGACATTGGCTAAACGGAGTACATAAAAGATTGAGGACAGAGGGTGGGGACCCTTTCCACGGTTTTATTTTCATCACCCAGCCTATTTTCTCAGCTACAATGAATGATAGTGCATTGATCACCTATTATGTGGAGTGGCATATGTTAATGAATACTAACCCCTTTCCTTTCCCTTTTCCCAATCCTTTGCGGCAACCCCCAGAATTAACTGAACTAACTGTAGTGTTATGAAAGCAGCTACTGAGCAGCAGCAAAGGTGCTAACTGGTACACTTAACAGCAGGGAAAACACAACCTGCAAAGATATTTGGAGCAGAAAAATGAAAGCATATCAATAATATGGCCTACAATGATAAAAATTTCTATTACATAGTGCAACAAAAATAAAGCCATTTTAATGGAATCATGTCAAAGGACCCATGTCTCCTGCTCTGAAAACAAATGGTGTTGGCTTCCAGTCAACTTTTCCAGGGCTTAGCAGCAGGAGGTCATTACCCTTTGACAATGTTCGGTTACACAGACATTATCTCCAATTAACAGGTTTTAACTACAAGGATTTCTCTTTTATTGAAAACAGTGTTATTTTTTAAATAAATAACTACAGCAGTTATTTGGTAATTTTGTCTTATTGACTTAGGTTGAGATAATTACATTTACTCCTATAAACACACACACACACACACACACACACACACACACATCTGATTCAACAGAATACTTTTAGTGTCCTTGAACTCTTTTTAAAGCATGGCAGAGAAATATTCTAATCTTTACATAAACATTTCACAAAGCCCCCTTTCTCTCTCTCAAAAAAAAAAAAAAAAAAAAAATCCTTCCCCATATCGATGTAACCAAGACAGTATGAGGGTTTCAAATTTCCAAAATAAAGTACTACCAATGAAACATTTATCAATTGTAATACATTATATTTTCTGTCTCATTTGAGAAGGTATTATGGAATTCTGGATGATGGCCAGAAGCTCAGAGGAGAATTTTTAACACCCTCTCAATAGACACATTTATAGCTTTAAACGATACAGAGTACTGGTCTTATCAGTGCATAGCAGGGAAATGATTAAAATATTCCAGGCAAACTTAAACCTGGTTGTCCTTAGGTGGAAATGAAGCATCATTCCGGGCTGAAACCTCCAATTATATAAGATAGGAAGTCACAGAAAGACATCAGATTTGTACACTGTCAGTCTACACGGCAGATGGTAGTGTCTGGCAATGCCTTTTTTATAACAGAAAATATTATTATAAAAATATCCAGAGAAGACATTTTTAGTTCCTTGTCTTAATATGAGGAAAAATTAGAGATTTCTATAGAAATTAGAGGTTTAATACCCAATAGTATAAAACAGTAATTTTCTTTGAAATCTATGCGTTAACCATTCTATCACTTTTTAGAGAATTTTTTATAGTTGGAATTCATCTGGTATTTTCATTTCTCTCTTTCTCTCTGCCCTTCTCTCTCTATTCTCTCTCTCTCTTTCTCTCGACCATCTATTTAAATTCAACTAAATCTATATATTTTTACTCAACAGTTAAATCACACTATAGTGTGTTGTGTGCTATAAGTCACATTTTAGCCTTCCCCAATGTTATTACAAAAGAATTGCCTTTATCTCAAAGGGGATATTTTCTTATAGATGAAGTTTCTTGAAGGAAGAATTCTCCTGAGAGCCACACTTTTGAGTGGCATGTTCTTAAGCATATTGCATTATGTGTCAGTACAATTAGCATACTCTTCTGGATTGTAAAAAGTAACAATAGTTGACAGCTGAATATGTAGGGAAATGGTCTGCAAAACTATCTCAGAACTAGGAAACCCAGTCCTTGTGTGGAACAAGCAAGAGCAGCTCAGTTTTTGTGATCCTATTTCAAAAATGAATGGAGGAGGCTTAGACTCCCGGGTGGTTAGACCATTCTTGTCTCATACTCAGATACCAGGTGCAGTGATTATAGTTTGGGTAGCAAAGGGAGCACAGAGGATGGCTGAAGAAGTAGGAGCAGAAATGGAAATATCCCTGCCTGATTCTGGCTTAATACAGAAGAAGTGACAATATAGCCATGGAAATGTCCCCAATGATTTTCAAAAATCTTACTAGCTGCAAAAAGGTCTCTGTGTTCTCAGAAATGTTACACTGCAGCAGTGTATATTCTCAAACTACCAACGAACCAAGTGTGGTTCTACCTCACCAGAATGAGCCTGGAAATGTGAGCGGGCCAATTTGTTGCATAACTAGGACACCGAATCAGAATGCACAAAACCTACCGTTAGGTAGAAAGAAAAAACAACAAAGGCAAAAAAGCCACAGCCAATAAACACCATTTTGTAGAATTTGATGAGACAGAAAACACCCTTTTAATTATAAATACTAGAAGGATATTTCAAGGAGCTTAAGGGGTATTAGGGTGGCCTATGAGACAGCGTGTTGCTTTCATTCCCTGGTGCATACTTGTTATTTTGATATACTTGTTTAATTTCAAATTAAAATGATAGGATAAAAAATGCCTGAGGTCATTCCTGTAGTTAGCTCTTCCTTGTCCTAAATCTTATTTTTGTGGATAAAGATTATTAAAGGCTTAAATATTTTCATTTAAAAATGAAATTCAAGAATTAAAAAGTATTAGATGCAAGTCCTGAAATTTTGAAAATAGAGAAGAAAGACATTAGCATAGATATAGATGATAAATATAGATGGTATAGATAGATACTTATAGATAGATATACACATATTTTCACTATCATTCTTTTTCTATCTGCATCCCCAACTTGCTTTTGTGGGTTCCTATTACTGTCCAATAACCTTAATCTTTAGATATGCTACTTGTTGCAGTATATAAACTCTCCATTCTTCACACTTTGAGGTAAATCCTGATAAATCCCTATGGCTTAGAGAACCCACTGGAAAGGGCCCAGACAGTCTCATCATTTACAGCTTAATTTTAACTTAAATTTGCAAATCAATGTAACACCACCACACATGGAGCAGACCAGCTACATTCTTTTACTTAGAACCAGAATGCATACCTCAGTCCATCTGTACCTTGATTTCAGTCATCTACTACTGACTCAACAACTATTTTACTGTGGCGGTAGCCCTCTCACAGAACACTGGAACTAATTATGTTTTGTTTTTTTTTTTATGTGTCTGTGCCATAATCCCTTGCCTTAATCCCTTGACAAATAAGCATTACAAAAAATATTTGTGAAATCCAGAGCCTCAGATGTCCCTTATTTATGTCAAAATTCTACCATTAAAAACACACCATATTCTACCAGAGATTCTTTTACAGTACAAAGAGTTTTAGGAACTTAACTTTTTAATTTCATACATTTTAGAGAAAAAGTCTTCAGTATTCTAGAATGATTAAAGATTGTGAAGATATGCTTGACTGAAGGGTAAGTTGTGAAACCACAAACACAGAGAGCTTCAACATCGTGTCTAGAATCAGTTCAAATGAATGGCTACTTATTGTAGACAGTTTCTAAGGTAATAGACCTCTAGGGCATTGCTTCCTACCCCAAAGAAAATTGAAAGTTTTCCTCAAAGATCACCCTAGCAAATGCCAGTTATCTTTTGGGATCGTTTAACTTTAGATTGATTAATGTTGACAATAATACATTATTCATTTCTCCCATCCAAGTACTAACCAGGCCCGACCCTGCTTAAGCTTCCGAGATCAGACAAGATCGGGCGTGTTCAGGGTGGTGTGGCCATAGACTACATCATTCATTTCTTAGTTTAATTAAATTTGAACCTTGAATTGTAGTCAGTATTATGCTGGACTCCAGAAATAACAGAGTATCATCCAAAGGAAAGAAAAGTGAGGTACTTACTAAATGTATCTGTAAAAATAAAAAATCATCTCAAATCTGGGTTATTTTGAATATAATAAATTTATATCACACTGAATTATTTCTGAAACTCATGGCCTTCTCAGCTAAGCCCATATAACCAGTCCACCATCCTTTTACTGGAGGTAGTTACTGGAAGCACCAGAAACACTTGCTTTTTCCAAATGTTTTGGTTTACTAAGGATATCCAGACAGACTATGATAAGCTGGTCTCATGGTGGACAGGACCCGTAACTACGCAGTCAATCAATTGTTGGCTGAGAACCACATGCTAGCAATACTTTGTGACTGGAGCACAGAAAGCCGACACACAGATACAAGCCGAAAAGTCCACACCTATTTAACTACATGTCATGTTACATTCCTGAGTTGTTAGTTGAAAATACAAAGAGTATAAGCAACAGAAACTAACATACTGTGGGTGAAGCATACATTCTATTTCCTGATGCTATGAAACTCTCTGTTATAATCCACATAAGCTCTCATCTATTTGCATATCAAATTTATAAAACCTAGCTTACATGTTAAAAGTAAGAATCTGTGGTTGGTTCATCAAGGCAAGTGCTATTTTTGCATCCTTGTATACTCAGAATGTAGCACAATATACTGAATCACAAAACATGGTGCAATGAATGCTGTCTTCAAAAAACACTTGATTTAAGAACACACGAAGAACATATTAGGTTATTTTGGTGATAATGAGTAATATCATTTTCTAAGTTATTTAGTTATAGGAAGATGAAAGTTGGCCAAAACAAACCTTATTCACCAATATATGTGAAAATGGGAGATATAAGCCACACTCCAATTTGTTAAGGAAATTTTGTAGAAAAAATGTAAATGTTCTTCTCTACATATTCACTAAAAGTTGTGTTAAAGTAATTTTTTTTTCATAAAACTATTGAAGGAACAGTAAAAGGTAAATTTTTACCATTAAGCTATTCCAGAACTGAGTATTGTATATAGAATATTAATGATTTAGGGTCAGAAGAATTTTTGAGTATTTGGTGAATGAATGAATGCAATATAACCTATGATATATTCTTTCAAAATCTATATGGAAACAGAAGCCTATCACTGTATACTTAATTCAACTTCTTTTCTTAATTCAATTTTTATGCAGTTACTCTTTTCCTAACTACTGATGTTCAAAAATGAGATTGTCTATCATAGTCTAGCAATGTAATTGACAGAAAGTAATAACAGATAACGGGTGTGTGTATGAAGAGACAGAGAGAAAAAGAGAGGTGATTATAAGTTCACTGTAATTTCAAATGGAAAAGGAAATGGGAAATTCCACAATGCAATATTCCCATTACATATTCAAAGTCTGCCAAATTCTACCACTTTTTTTTACAAAATTTCTAAAATCCAACTGTTTTATTTATTTTATTTTTTTATTTTATTTTTTTTTAATTTTTTATTTTTTATAAACATATATTTTTATCCCCAGGGGTACAGGTCTGTGAATCACCAGGTTTACACACTTCACAGCACTCACCAA
>NC_081568.1:114654620-114686930 GCF_022355385.1 Mustela nigripes | reverse complement strand
TGTAGTGATCCAAAGGGGCACGTGCACCTGAATGTTTATAGCAGCAATGTCCACAATAGCCAAACTATGGAAAGAACCTAGATGTCCATCGACAGATGAATGGATCAAGAAGATGGGGTATATATACATAATGGAATACTATGCAGCCATCAAAAGAAATGAAATCTTGCCATTTGCGACAACATGGATGGAACTAGAGCGTATCATGCTTAGCGAAATAAGCAGAGAAAGACAACTATCATATGATCTCCCTGATATGAGGAAGTGGTGATGCAACATGGGGGCTTAAGTGGGTAGGAGAAGAATAAATGAATCCAACTGTTTTATAATGAAATATATTTGAGATCATATCAATTACCTTATTTCTTACAGCATAGACTCCTCGAATGCAGAGGTTTCATTGTAGAATTATAAAATCAGTAAAACTGGCTCTTCTACTTCTCTCCTTAACTTTGTTTGCCCAACTGGTGCCTCCATCAACTCTCCTGACTGGGTGGGTGCTTTCAGGCTTCCTTATGGCTTCCTAGAAAGCCCACTGCTTCCCTGGTTGGCCTGCATCCTCTATTTCTTTTTGTGGTTATATTGCTCTCCACTTAGTCTCCTCATTAAACCCACTAATCAGATCTCAATTTAGAATTTACTCAAGTTTTACGCATAAACTACAATGAAATGTTAATAACGGAAAGGATGTAATCAGCTCTTAGAGGTATTTATATTTTAAATGTTGACTATTTATCAATAAACACAGTATTAATTTAGCACTGACTTGGCACTGGCTGTTTAGCATTGGCTGAGTCAGACACAAAAGATACATAACAGATTGTCCCTGTTCTTGAGGAGTTTAACACTGTTTGAGTTAGGTAGATACTGCTAATGTGAAACATTTTGAGCTAAATTGCCAATCTCTCTTTTCAATATAATTGAAATTCTCAACTGGAGGCATTTAGGATGGGATGGAATAGGTAGAAAAGGCTTCAGGAAGAAACTGAGTCATTAACAGAACTTTGAGAAATATCCTGGATTTGAAAAAGCAATCAATTTCCAAAGCCGGAAAAAGTATGAGAAAAGGACAAAAGTAGGAGACAAAATGGTCTGTGCAAGAGACACTTTAGAGGCTAGATTAATTGAATGGGACATCTGCTAGCCTGCCAGCAAAAAAGTAAACTCAGGGAGGTTGGGCGTGTTATGACTTTTCCATTATTGCTTTCGCTTCTGATGGTTTAGGGAGGATTAATTTTCCTTACATTGTCCAGCTTCAAGAGGCTGAACAAATTATTTGATGCCCCCCCCAAAAGATGTCCATTTCCTAATCCCTGTAACCTATGCATAGGTGAGTTTACAAGGCAAAGGGGACTGGCAAATGTGATTAAATTAAAGACTCTGATTGGGGGAGATTATCCTGGATTAACCAGGTATGCCAAATCTAACCAAATGGGCCCTCTAGTCAGTGTAACTTACCCTGCTGTGGTCAGAAGGAGGTATGAATACAGAAGAGTCAGATTAACAAAATATTTCTAGTTCTGAAGACAGAAGAAGGGGGCAATGAGCCAAGGAATGCGGGCAGCCTCTAGAACCTGGAAAGACAAAGAAATGTCTAAAGCATCCAAAAAAGAACACAGCTCAGTCTAACACCTTGATTGTAGCCCAGTGAGACCTGTGTCAGACTTCTAATTCACAGAATCGGAAGACAATAAATTTGATTTGTCTTAAACTATAGAAACTTGACACCTGAATGTTGAAATAAGTGGCTATTATTTACAGATAAAAATCATCATCCTCTATTCAAATTCCTGTTCTCCTATTTAACAACATCTACCCTGTAAGTGTTAGGAGCCAAGTAAAGGCCCAATAAAAAATTGCATATTTATTTTCAATGATTCTGAATTGTGACTTTTCTGCAGTTTTTCATATATTTGTAGTTAAAAAAAAAAGTCATAAATGGAGTATTTAATACTATCACATAATACACCAGCCCAACTTATAAGAACAAAAAATCCTGAAACTTTTGTCTCGAGGAAGTCTCTCAAGAAATCACTCCTCAAATGAACAATACATGATACAGTTTTTGCTGTTTTTATTATGACAAGTATGAGACACAAAGAAATTAAGTTAGTTACTCAAAGGGAGTGGCCAAACAGAATCTGAACTTAGGTTCCTCTGACCTTTCATTACTGCACCAGCAAAGTATATTTGATTTCTTAAAATGTGATATACTCTTTCCCTGTCTAGTACACCTTACTTCCAAGTTGTGCAAAGAAGAAAGGATAGGAAAGTGAGTAGACGTTAACCACAGTGTTTTCCAAGTTTGGGGGACTCGTATAGATATTAATTCAAAAGAGAATCCACATGGGCCAAGTCATCTCTGTCCTTTATTACAAATGAATGCATAAAAGTTATGTGTTATTAGAAGTCTAGGTTTAAGTGCTGTCTTTAGAAAGCCTGCTGGGCTGGCCACAGAGCTAACCCACTCTGATCTCCCTTCCAGAGAGTATACGACACAGGGGTGTTATCAGCCAACAACCTCTTCCGCAGGGCCTTTGCAGTGCACCTTGGTATCTAATATGAGACCCACTTTGTGCAGGCAGCTCTAGCCAATGACGGCAGAGCTGGCAAGTTCCAGGACCTGGCCACTTTTGCCCATCACAGGACTCTCTCCTAATGGGTAATCTCCTTGGAGCTCCTCTTTGTCAGGGCAGGCACTGCTTTCAGACTCTCTCCATCCAGTTTTCCTCTTGGTCTCCCTCCTGTCAGAGATGTCAGACCTCCATCACAGTCTGAAGTCTTTCCCTTCTGCTTCACCCTTTCCTCTTTATCTTCAATACATATTCCCTCCAAAACACATTTTGTGCCTCAAACTCAGTCTTGGTACCTGATTCCTGCACACCAGGACTGATCCCTCCGATTACAAGGAACTTAGGAGTCCATTTCCCTACCAAGATGAACTAAGACACTCTTTTAAATAACAAGGCCAGTAGGTCTCTATGCAAATCAATTGCTGGTGACCAGGATTCTTTCTGCTAAGCAGGTGGCCACCTGGAACACACAGTCAATGTTGTTCCACTATAATATCACTGGAGAGCAATGCTGGTGGCAACAAGGCTGAATACTATCTATAAATACTTCCAGTGTCTTTGCCAGAAAAGCTGGTATGTTCTGTGGTGTCATCTATACCTGTAAAGAACAACCTGTCCCTTTATTTCCATCTGCTGTGTGTGACAAAATCAAACCTGTGTTTCCTCACTCAGCACATTTCCAGCCTTTGCCTGTACTAATATGGCTTGTCCCCCTTTCAATTCATTAACTCGCTAATGAATTATGAACCACCAGAGGAAGTATCACTTCTAATGCAACGTTTGAGATTATTTCAAGACTATGATTTCTCCTGCAAAATATTTCTAATACCATTTAGAAAAAATAATCATGCAAATAAGCATGTGGTTGTGTTTTACCTGAGCCGCTTCCTAGTTCTATTATAAACCTTTGTTTTTCCTTTGCTTTTCAACATGGCATATGTGCTTTTTTTTTTATACTCTGGTAAAGCAACTTGACAGTTGGTAGCTGTCTGGCTGTTTATTCAACATATGTACCACTTAATGCACAGGTCTCAGTGATACAGTCCCCAAAGTCGGTCCAACTGGGATAAAAGTCAACAAATAGAGCTTTGCAGGGAGAACATTTGCTTGGGGAGAGCTAAATATTTGAAAGGTGTTTAACAGTTAAGATTTAAGCCTAATGTCATAAGAATTTACAGGGTCAGCATCTCCCCCAGCACTGCACATTCTCTTGATTTCACATAGGAGCTCCATATGTTAGAAAATCACCTTTTTAATTAGATCTCTGTAGCCTCGTTCTAAGTTACCACTGTCACAAGTCTTGGATAAAATCCTATTCTCAGGAAACCTTTCAGCAAACAGTTAGCTGTAGGTTCTTACAAGAAGATATGGAGACAGATTCTCCCAGATTGGAAGTGATTTTAAATTAGCTGCTCTCGAAAGTGGTGGGTGTGGTGTTATTTCAACATCCTTATATGTTACCTGAGCCGTTTCCCCAGGGAAAACAAAATGTGCTCAGTCGTTTGCATTTCTGCAAGGAAAACTGATTAGTGAGTTCTGTGGCCTACTCTGGTCTGTCTGGACTAGCAGACAGGATAAAACCCAAAAATCCCCAAACTAGTTTGGCCACTGGGACTGCTAAGGTGTGAATCCATCGGACAAGTAAAGCTTCCTGAAAGAGTCTTCGAAAAGGGTGAAGAAAGTTAATAGAAAAGTTATATATGAGGAGCCATTTTGTACCAGATACCAACCTCCTAAAAACCCTAAAGGGAAAGAAGAATTAATATTTTCACTTTATTAGGTGAAAAAATAATTGAGGCTGAGTGGCAAAGGGACTTTCCCAAGGTGACAAAGGTAAACAGCACAGTCCAGCGGCAAGTTCCATTATGGATGAAACCAAAGTCCTGTTCTTAACCAGAATCATACACCATTTACGAGCACTCTGATTACAGTGATACCTTGAAACTTACAGAATTTGCAGAGCAATGCAATCTGACATGAAGGCCTTTTGGCCCTGGAGTTAGCCCAGGCAAAATGGAGTTAGCCTATGCTCCAGAGATAAATTGAGTTCTAAGGTCACCACCAATTCCCAAATTTAGAGTATAAGACAAAAATGTTATCATCTGTTTCAAGTTCCCATGGTCCTCTGTCTCCTGGCCCACAGTGCTGCCACTGAGGCCCAACCAATCATAAACTTTGCGAGTGTTGAGCTCTATCTCCATGGCAGCTGCCACACAGTGAAGCAAATGAACTGCATACTTAAGAGTTTTTACCCTTCCCCTCTACTTTTAGATTTGAATGGGATAGCTCATCTCAGTACATGGAATCTGGAATGTTCCACATTCAAAGTGGCTGGCATGCAAAGGAACTAAATGGCATGACTTAGAAGTAACTGAGAGTTAATTCTCTATGGTGAAAACATTGGCTAATGGGAAAGAGAAGACAGGAGGGAGCCAAGTAGATAAATGTCTTCATCTTTCCCACACCACCTACCATGGATTATTCTGTGCAGCACATCTAGGCATACACTGTATGAAGAGAAAGTACGCCTGCCTAGGAATGTCATGGCTTGTTGTGAAGCTGTAGTCATACATATAAATACAGCATTTCATTTCTTTTCCACATCTTCTCCTTGTCTCATTGCCCTATCCCTAACCCTCTTGTCTTAGGTTTGCAGACATGAAATAAAACACTGGCACTCAATCCTCACCTCAGCCTCCAGATTCTGAGGAAACTAGCAAGCAAAGCCATTTACTAAAGGGAAGAATTACTACATGGAATTGTCAAAAATGTAGATATCCTAAAGCTGACTCTACCTTAAACATGAAAAGTTGTCTGGGTCATAACTTAATTTCAGATGCTATCTTGTTTCATTTAATCTTGTATTTAAAAAGATATTCTGTAGAATAAATCAAGACTCCTAAGTAGTAAGTTTTTGCTTTCTTCTTCCATGTTAAGAAAACTACAGCTGGGGGGCACCTGGGTGGCTCAGTGGGTTAAAGCCTCTGCCCTTGGCTCAGGTCATGATCCCAGGGTCCTGGAATCGAGTCCTGCATCAGGCTCTCTGCTCAGCAGGGAGCCTGCTTCCTCCTCTCTCTCTGCCTGCCTCTCTGCCTACTTGTGATCTCTGTCTGTCAAATACATAAATAAAATCTTAAAAAAAAAAAGAAAAAGAAAACTATAATTGTGTTAAGTCAGTGATCTATTTACACCCAGGTAATGGACCATGATTGGTCCAACTCACTTATGGCAACAGTGTTCCCAAATTTCTAAGCCTCCATTGGAGCAAGAGATGCCACCTGCCACCTGCCCTGCTCTGGGTGAGATGATTCTGGAAAAGCTTTGTTTTAATAATAAAGAAGCATAGATGGGGACAGCTTGATGTCTGCTTCTTCCCCAACCTTCTTTCTGGAATGTAGATGTGATGCCTGGAGGGGCAGTACCATTTATCCACTAGATTCAGTGGCCATCCACCTCCATATACTGACAAGTAAGAAAAGTCAACATGTCCAAGGTAATGTAGCAGACAGAGAAAAGTATTGATCTGGACTTTTTGCAATATGGAAAAACAAATAAACAAAAACTTTGTTTATATGCCATTATACAGTTAGGTTTTAGGATACTTAACCAAATGCACTATTAACTGATATACATTCTTAATTTTGTATATTGTATTGACAAACTCTTAAAGTCCAAGATTTCCCACGCAGAGTTTCTCTCACAGAGGCAATGACCAATCTTATCAAAGTAGGGAAACTTAAAAAAATGGAAGCAACTAAAATAGAGCAAAAGCTGAATGAATGTATAATAAGTTGATATATTGCATAACACACATATTCTAAACACCTAAGTATAGGATACAGAGTATTTTTCCTATATTGCAAATACAGTTTGATATATATATATTATATATATATGTACATATATGTATATATATAGTTTGCTAACTATTCCTCCTCTACTATTACAGTTAAACGGTTAGGTCTGTATTTAAACACAAATGTTACAAGGTTTTAAATGTGTATTTTTAGCATTATAAAGTTTTCTTTCCAAAATATATATTTATTTTGAAAAGTGATGAAATTTTTAACAAGGTTTTATATGAATTATTATAATGACTTCAGTTAAATTTGGAAGCACTGGCCTTATTTCTATATTCTTTCTTAATTTTCCAATATATTTCATAGGTCTTCAATAATAAAAAAAATTTACATTTATTTCAATAGGGAGGTGCTTTTTTTCCCCCCAAGGAATGTCTATTACTGTCTTAGAAAACACTAATATTCCAAAAATCAAAGTCTAGGAAAGCTGTGTCAGCATAAGCACGGGTATTTACTCAACATTTATGTGACATACTGAAGTATGTCACTTACTACAATCATTTCTGTACTCACACACACACATGTATCTAGATATATTTTATACTCATCTAAAAATCTTTAATTTTGATACTAAGAAAAGGTCAAATGTCTTTTCTTTTAATGCTCTGTGTACTTCAGCTTATCAATATACATTCAATTTCAGTTCCTTATTGTCCTTATTAGAAGCTTCCAAGAAGAAAACAAACATTGGAAGAATTTTCTAATATACTCAAGTTCACATTATGGGTTTGCAGTTGAACTAAGACTACAATTTTTGCTTCCAGTGTATTCTTATAGTCACTGGACAATCCTTCTGTAAAATATTCAACCTACTTTCTAAAGGGAACTCAGAGGTGAGGATGGAGAAAAGAAAGTAGATAATATTTAATTTCCAATACAATCCCTTCTAATTTTTTCTTTCAGTTAAGAGAGGAAACAGAAATACTGTAATGAAAGACTACTGCTTGGAAGAAATCATCTCTATTTAAAACTAATTAAACACTAATTTAATTAGACTAATTAAAAATCAAAATCAGCATTTCAATTAACAGATTTATTTTGTTTATTTTCAGTTTTGCAAGTTTAGAACAACTATCATAGGGTCGTAATGGTGATAGAGTTCTTATTTTAATTGAGTTTTGCTTCTGCAGAAAGAAAAATGTAGACTTATCATGCTTTAATAGATAATAAAAGGAGAAGAGTTCAAACTCTAGATAGTACAATGACTTCCCCCAAAACAGATCTTTTCCTTTTAAGCACCAGATCAATAAATGACCCTTTTGATCACAGAACAAACTAAAACCTCCTCTATATTTTGCTTGTTACTTTCATTTTTTTTTCCCCAAGAAAAGATGAAGCCACTTAAGTGGCAGACCACAAAAGCACTGTGGCACTTTCATCCTAGTTAGGAGTTCAAAAAGTAAATAAAACTTTTTGAAACTTATATCCTTAAGAACAAAGCTAGCACCCAGTAGCTCAATATGCCTTTGGGGTTAGGAGTTTATTCAGAGCATCAAGAATCAGTATTTCCATCTAGACATACAAGTGATCTAAATAGCATTCATAGGACTTTAAAAGCCTTTTTGAAATAAAAAGTAGAGCAAACTACAAAAGTATAAATTCTAAGTTTTTCTACATCATTCCCACTTTGTAGAGCATTTGGTGAGGACGGGGACTGCCGGGACATCACATATCAATCGGATATGAAAGAATACGCTGGTCCACATGGCCAAGGCACAGGAATAGACTAATGAGAACCAAGCTGTGGGCCTCTCCTCTTCAGTTTGCTTTCCATCAGTTTTCACAGGAATCCATTGGGTGAGGACAATTTGTGGGTATTTGCTATCACTGCCACGTCCTTATATTTCTTAGTATATTGAAATATGGACTAGCAGAAAGGAGCGTAAGTGCAGGAAAGTAAAGAGGAAGGACTGAGACACACATTGACAGCCCAACTGGATATCTAGGACAAACTGAAGTTCAAGGGAGAAAACATAAACTCTGCAAAGTTGACATTTCTGTTTCTTTTAAAAGGTGATATGGAGTATAGAGCAGATAATAGAAATTTAGAAGTCTCAATAGTGAGTTTTGTAATATCAAGAAATAATACTTTTGAATGTATTTTAAATATGAGGGAGAAAGTACAAAATCTTTCCCTACCTCCACCCTTGAGCATATTGACAAAATTAAAAAGCATCCAACAATGGTTTCTTTGGTTCATTTCTGTATTTTTGAACATGAAAAGATACTGAGAATAAGTCAAGAGTTCCACATTTTGATTACCTGCTGTTTATCTCCTCTTGGCCCCTAAGCAGGTTCAATACTTATTCTGCTCTTCACCATCACAGTTAAACTCACCCATACAATTGAGGACTGAAATCCGGTTGGAAAGAAAAAAAAAAAAAAAATGCTTAGATATTTATATGGAAAACGTGCCCTGAAGAAAAAGCCACTATAATGTCAGAAATAAAAAATGGCAATTTTGTATTTGAGCATTTCTTACTGAAAATGTTAATTGCAAAATGTGCCAACTAAGATTTGCTCTGTCATTTACCAGCACAAGATTTCATTTGCTCCTTTGTCTTGCTATACGCCCCTACTGCAGTCTGAATGAGTGATGTTCTTGAATTACTGCTCTTTCCAAATTCTTTTTCTTTCCTCTGCTTCCCTTACTTTACTAGTTCTCAGGTTTCTGTCTCCATTGTTCCCATTGTCTGGTACTCCTTCTGGAATTGTAGCTTTATGAAATGCTGTAGCGATGGGTTGCAGGATTTTTTCCCTCCACCTGTATACTGCCAAGGGACTCTTTGAAGACCTTACTTTTACCATCAAGAACTAGGGAGGCAGACCTGGTGGCCTTAAGGGATTTAATTAGAGTTCACCAAGTCAGATTCTCCAAGCTCTCAAAGACCTAATTTAAATACAAGTTCACTCACTTTTTCAACTATTTCTTAGGCCCTTATTAAAATTTCAGGTTATTAAAGGGAACATCCTGCGTTTTGCAATACCCAGAAAATAAACCTGGGTTATGCAGAATCTCAAACATCCTCTAAGTGCAAATGCAAAATTCTGCCAATCGCTAGGGAAATAATAATGAATTAGCATATATATTATTGAAACAACCACTGTGGAATTTTGTTGATCGTGATCAAATACATTTATATGGATAGGACTTATTTTAAAGGAAATAGTTAAACACTGGTAGTAGAGTAGTGAGAGAAAATATGTACTTAAATGTTTTTGTGGTCCGTTGTCCTATTATTGCCTTATATAAAAATGATAATTATTATGACTACTCTTTAGGTCATCTGATACCGCTTTTGTTAGGCTGTCAGCCAGAAAGCTTGTTAGAATCACATGACAAATTACATCAATTTGCAAAAATGTTCTGGTCAATCAAACTTCTGTTACACATGGATTTGTTATGAGAGCCACATATAACATGATTTCTAATTGACGACATTGGGATTTGATGAGAAAAAAAAAGTGCTGGTCTTTCCTTGACCTTTCCTTCCTGCATTAAGAATTGTGTCTTAATTAGACCTCCTAACCAGAGATTGACTTAAAATATGAATTGACCATACCATGGTGTCAAAATTAAACAACTAACCACATTAAAATCTATGGAGCTTTGGCATGAAGATAGCTACAATGGAAAGTGTGACTAAACCAGCTGTCACATAAGTAGGAGAAATAGGCAGAAAGAAAGCAAACAGGTTACTTTGACACCATTTCATTGTCAGTCTTCATATAAAGATCAAACAAAACAGAAGATATTCATAGGGGGCAGGGAGATGGAAAGAAAATGAAAGCTTTGCAACTTCTGTTTGATTTGGGGTGGAATTTACAAAACACATCAACATTGTTTTGCACTTTTTAAAAACAAATTGCACTAGAAAGAATCCTTCTTAGTGAAATAAATAATTGTGAGAACTCTGTCACAGCCATTGTTTTCAATATTGCTCAGCTCACATCCCTGTAGTATTTTCATATAATTAGCATATTCGCTTTCTCAAAGTTAACCTTCACTATGGCTTTAATAAATGAATTGAAGATCTGGGTCTTTTCACAGAGCTAACTGGTGAGATACAGAAAGAAATTTAGGTCATCCATACACTTTGGATTTTTTATTATTTATATGCTTTCAAGTAGGCATAAAATCTTAGGTACTTTTCCATCTATCTTATTCATACAAATATGAAATATTTTATGCCATTTTAAACTATAAGTCAAGTTATATTTTAATCCTGATTATTTTTTGGCATCACTGCACAGAAAAATAGTGAAGTTATCATCTTACAAAAGCACACTAATTCTCAGTTACAACATTATGAGACTAGTTTATTGGTATAAATTCACATGAACTTCCCAAGATGAGATATTTTTCATAATTTGAAATTTTAAAGTTATGGTTTATAATGATCACCCTGGAGCAGAAAAGGAAAATCTGTTTCTTCAGTAGATGTGTTAAAAATTCTTTCCATTTGCTTTCCACCAAAAGATCATGCTTAAGTACTTTCATTTAATATAAAATATTTTTCAGGTTTGCCTTGTTATTTAACGAAATTCAAAATCAGTTTGCAAAGGCAATCGCCCCATTCGCCCAACCCTCTAAAAAAACTTGTCATTTCATGACAAACATAGATTTCCTGAGAGATGGAAAACATTCACTGTGAAAATTGCTATATTTATCCTTGAGACATATTTGGTAAAATTCACTAATTTGCCCAGTGCATAATTTCAGTATGTTCATGGAAAAACAAACTGTCTTACCAATGACTTTAAAACAGAATCCCTCTGCTCTCAGAATTCAATGGAAGCAAGTGCTATGTAAATACTAATGATTGAATGTGATCTTCCCTGGCAGTGGGAAGGAAAATGCTCATTTTGATCACACACACGGAGGCGTGCACACACCCACGTGTGTGCGTGAATTTTTTAGGGAAGACCTTTATAAGACAGTCTAAAAAATAATCAAAACAACAGTTTACAGGTAAACAATTAAGTCAGAGAGCAAAATGGAGACAACCAAGTATGCGGACTGCTTTTCTTAATCACGTAGGTCAGAGGCCGTTTGTCCCCCAGATGGTCTCTGAAGATTCTAGTTGTACTTAGTTTGTTTTAATATGATGTTGCAAAATTTACTTCAATAATGTGCTATAAGTCAATAAAAGTCTATCTTCGGTTCCTTCTCATATCGCTTTTAGTTATATATGGGCTAGTTTATGAAGAGGAAATGAACTTCCCAAATTTGAGGGTGAATATAGACTTTCAACTTGTAATGTGCGCCCAGTCTCCTGTCCTGGAAGATTCATCCCCTCAAAATCATGTCCAGATTACCTTCGGTCCATTATAAATTAAAAGTAATTAGACATTGTATTTGATTTAAAATAAATAAACATACAGATCTTTCTGTTTGATTTGGACTGTTCACATATGAATGGGTACTGTATATTTCTCTAAATTATTGTGTAATAGGTTCACAAAGAATTGTCAACAAAACAAACACATAAAATATTCATAATCTAACCATTTCTTCCACTTAAAATTGCAATACCTAAAGAGGTAGGGAAACATAGCTAAACTGAGTGATAGGGCCATAATAGACCGTAATCAGCTAGGATATGTAGTTTAACTCCTTGCACACCAAAATGTTAAGGGTAACTGGTATAGACTGAATGTTTGTGTACCCCCCAACATCATACATTGAAATCCTAATCCCCAGTGTGATGGTAGTGGGAGGTGGGCTTTTGTGAGTAGTTAGGTCATGAGTTTGGAACCCACATGAATGGAATCAGTCCTCTGATAAAAGAGACCCTGGAGAGTTTTCTCACCCTTCCTGCCAGAAGATAGCCCTCCATAAGCCAGAAAGCGCTCTCATCAGACAGTAAATCTTCTACCGCCTTGATCTTGGACTTCCCAGTCTATAGAACTGTGAGAAATAAATTTCTGTTGTTTATAAGCCACCCAGTCTATGGTGTATTGCTATAGCAGCCCAAGCAAACTAAGACAATGGCCATGGCTTAACTCACACCTATTTTCAGGAAGTACTTGCCTTTATAAAGAAAACCCCATTCTATTTATATGCCTCTTTTGACTAGAGTATTTAAATTTATATAGTTCTTACTGTATCTTGATCAACTGAAAATATAATTCAAAAAAAAATCAGTATATAAAGTTGGAGACATGATATCCCCAAATCATAAAAACTCATAACAATGAGTATGGGTGTCACTGGGTGAAAAAGCTTTCCCAAGTGTTTTAAGATTCTATCACTATACTCTGTTAAATTAAGAGATCCAGGAAAAGTCCAGAGCCCAAGATTAAAATCACAGAAGGGATTTAAACAGAGATTGACTAACTGGAAGGTAAAAAATTTAAAATAATATATTCACAGTCCAAGAAACTGCTAGCTATGGTTGATGAAACATTTTGAACATTATCATGAAGGAATCAAAATAGACCTCCAATCTACAAGTTTTCCATGTCTATTCTAATTCTTACTCTCTTCATTTGAATTCTGGGCCATTGCATCACCTACTTACACAAAGGCCCTTGATTTTAGGGAAGGAAAAAAAAAAAAAAACTGGAATCCACAAAAATAGCCAGAAATAGCCACTCAGTCCTGAAGCTTCCTGTATCCTCTTGCATCCTCAAAGACATAGGATTTTTTATACTCACTTTTTATTAAAGTCTTTCTTTAATACTTAACGACAGATTCATATTGATTACACGGAGACCATCTCTGTCTCACCTGATAACACAGCAGACAAAAAACTTGAACTAAAGGTCAAAGAATGGCCAAATCAGCAATTTTCTTTTAGTTGTGCTAGCTTTATTAGTATTGCCTTCATTATGAGCTTTCTCTAAAGGGTTCTTTTAATTCATCAGTAATCTTTGGAGAGTCAAGTTAGGTAAAACCAGAAAAAAATAATATATCAATCTTCATAATTGGATATCCATGAACTACAATATGTAGTAAGATACCACAAGTCAATGATTGAGTGTACCATAAAATAATGTGGCGCATCCTCTTGCCCTTAGAACACCTCACACACAGTATGCAATTTGTGACTCCCTGACGTTTTATCTAAGAATGGGTACCAGAGTTGCTCTTTACATCAAATATGAAAAAAGTTTGAGTTTTTATGCAAATGAGATTCTATTAAAGTTGTATCTTCTCCTAGCCTCCCAACATATTGCTTTGGGTACTCATCTGTGGTCTATGCATACCACCCCTCACCCACAGGATGAAGCCAGTAAATATTCATAAAACTCCACTAAAGATGTGTCAGTTCTCTCAAGTATTTACATCATGATTCATCACGGATTTCCTCTACAAGTTCATTTTATTCCAACATTCAGAGCTTTAATATCATCTGTCCTCAGTCTGATCACTCCTCAACACTGAAATTCTGTTTCTCTGATTCCCCTTCTCCACCATACAAAGTTTTTTTCTAAAATTGTCTTTTTTCCTATACTCCAGATAAAGTTCCACTCTGAAGCTTTCTGCAATTATTGAAGTCCACGCAGCTTATTCTGTTCATTAAGTTGTATTGCTTACTGTGCCATATAAATTATTCCTTCACCTGGAAAACGCTGTTTTTGACCTTCTTCAAGACCCTCCCCAAAACATTTTCTTGTCTTTAGTCTTTGTTTCTTATTTGAATAAAACATTTTAATGCTTGCCCATAGAAAAAGTAAAAGAATATTTAATATGTTGTTTTGGGGGGTAGATGGATAAATTTGGGTAACAAAACCCAACATAAGAGTGACAAACTAAATTAAACTCATTTCTTCCTAATTTAACAGTCTGGGGAATACAGCTTAGGATCATAATGGAAGTACTACTTCCAGTATCATCAAGGAGTCCAGAATCCTTCTACATTGCTGCTTTGCTGTATGTTAGACTACACCCTTAATAAGCTGTGTGGATCCAAGCTGATTCACAACCCCAAACGTATTCTAAAAAGCAGAATGTAAGAAAGGGAGAAGGGAGAACAGCCTCTCCTGTGATGGACATCTCACTTCCTTACACCACATTGTCTTAAATTTAATCAAAGCCACACATAATAATAAGGAAACCAGAAAATATAGTGTTTATTCCAGGTATTTCTATGCCCAGCTACAAATTAGGTATTCTGTTACCAAATGAGAAATGACTGGATATAAGCAGACCCAGGCTCTGTTATAGAAGAACTACAGTGATCTCTGCCATTATTAACTTCATGTCTATCTCCCTCATATTTTCATTCTTTTTACTCCCTCTACTTTAGAAATAATACATTTTTAGTTCCTCAATCTCCTCCTTTTTCCTGAATCACACTGTCTTTATGTCTTCAGGTGGCTAACATCTATTCATTCTTCACCTCTCACCTTAAGATCACCTCCTCAGGGAGTCCTGCATCAAATTGAGTCTGATTATAAAGTCCAATAGCACTGTGACTCCTTTGATACATTCATTGTACTTCTGTTTGCATGTGTAATGCTTGCTATTTTTTATTGAGCAGTCCAATCTATAAAAACAGGTCAGTGTGACAGAAGTTCAAAGTACCTTGAGAAAAGATTTGTCATAGAAAGTGAGAAAAGACTTCCAATTCGAAAGTTCATTTTGGAAGCTGAATTTCGGTCTGTATAGGCAGAGATAATGGGAAAAGGACTACAAATAATGCAACTCATTTAGTGGATGAGCTGGATGTCATTGAAAGAACCAAGTTTATTTTTTCTCACTATTGGTTTTGCAAGCTCACTCTATGGATCTATTTTATCACTGTCCCTGGCATAAAATCTCAGACAGGTCCCCTATATTTTTCAGTCACTCATAGATAATTGAAATGCCCAGTTCATTTGAATAACCCCATAACTCTGGCTAGTCCAATATACTTTGATAACTTTAAACTACTATCCAACTTAAACTATTTCTAGGGCCTTGGAAATTAGGAATTAGGAATAAAGAACTTATTTTTATATTGATGATAGCATTATAATGTGGCATTGGTACCCTCTGGATAACTATCGAATCATTGTTACTTTCTCTTTCATTGGGGAATTTTGTAGATTCCACAGAAGTGCTTCTACCTGAACTCTCCGACTATAGCTCCCATAGTGCTGGCATTCGCTGGCCACTTACAAGTCCCTCATTCTCTTGTGCCTGTACTGAGATGCATTTCTATGCAATCTCATTGAGTGGAGTTTATTATAAAACAACATAAAGCCAGATACATTTTTCGGGTTTCATATCCAGTCCCCAAGAAACACATGTCTTGTTCCCTTCAAAATTCTTAAACTGAAGCTCATGCAAACATAATAACACCTATTAATTCAGTAAGAAGAATCAGCTTTAGCCACATCCTCTTTGTTTTTACATATCCATGAGAAATTAGTCATGAGATCCTTAAAATTCCAAAGAAAGGGCATTAAATTCTCTAAGCTATTCTTGTGACGATCTTTTCACTTGACCTGAGGTAAGGGAGTGGATTAACTGTCTTCCTATATTCCATGAGAAAGATTGGGACACCAAAGTACAGTTAAAACTTCTCTTCAAAGAAATCTCTCCTCATCTCAGTTTCTTCTGGTATAGCTTAGATGTGGCTGATGGGATAGTCTTCCTAGGACAAGCATTACTGTCATGTGCTTTTAGGTGAGATGCGGAGATAGAAACACCTCACTCCAGAACGAGTCCTTAAATATCTGATTCCACTTGTAGTTAGAGCCTTTGTGGCCTCAAAACTAAAAGAGAAGCACTCATCTAACATCGTATTTTAAGGGGTGGGGGAGAAGGTTAATCTCAGAATATCTGGTCATCTTCGATTTAGAGGTAACCCCAAAACCACCTTGACAGAATCGTAAGATTCATTCATACAAACAAACAAATATAAAATTGAGAGATAAAGCTGAAAAGGGATTCTTGAAGATCATTCGTAAGAGTTCAGATTTGGACCTATAAGGTCGATAGAACCACCATAGAATTTTACTGTGAGATTATTTCTTAAAAACACATTATATTCCCCATAACACTTTAGTAATCATTTCAAACCTTGAGAATGATACAATCTGCTATAGGGACATTTCTATTAGTGACTCTATTATAATGTGATAGAATTGGATGGTCCCGCTGGATTTACTTAACTCTGCATTTGGTTCAAAAATCATAGAATTTCAGAGTAAAGAAATCATGATGTAAAATCTTTATTAATAGTGCAATGAAAATAATTTTACATGAAATTTCTATGCCACATAAAAATAAAAATACTGATAATAAGGGCAGCATAGTATCCTCTAATATAATTTTTAAATTCAAGTCATATAATCTAGCTGAAGGAAAGTACAAAGTAGAAAAAAGTCCACAAAATAATTTAGATAGGTCAATAAGAGTGATTTCTTATGAACATTCTTTTGAAGGAACTATCGTTATCATACAATTCTAAGTTTTTATAAAGCAGAAAGGGAGTTGGGAAATCATATGGCTTGATTCTACAAGAACCAGTTAGTAAATCTGAATAATACTGGCATAGATATGATAATCAAATCTAGATCTATTAATGACACTGCCATGAGAAGCATATAAATATAAAAATAAAAGGACAAGAATAGAACCCTAGGGGACCACACATTTTACAGTAACTGTTTCTGATGAGCTGCTACCCAATATAGTATGCTGTGTCTGCTGACAAAGATAATTACATTTCAAACCAATTTAATGCTGTCTCAGAATTCCATCTCACGTTTCTGAAAGTTCTAACAATATATCACTGTCTACTGTGTCAAAGGTGAGTGATAGATCTAACGTTGAGTATAGGCATCCCTTCTTCCTCAGAAACTCTCACATATCACTGAATATAAACAAGTAGTCTCTGGTAACTTAATGGACTCCCCAAAATCCACATTGGAATTTAACAAATATTAATCATAAATAATTGTGTTTTCAGGCAAAATGTCAAACATGTTTCCACTCTGTTTTATTTTTTTTCTAAAAGAGACAAGAATTGGAAAATCTGTATCAGAATCTAGTAGGCACATATTGATAATCCTCAAATGTTTGTTGAATGAATGTATGTGTTTATTTAATAGTCAATGAACTAAAGAAGCAAAAGGTATGCAAAATATAGTACACTCATAGGTTATGGTATTCTCATTTCTACTAAAAGTTATATTCTGTATATAATTCCTTAATTACATGAATGCGCAGGGCCAAATAAGTCCTTAAAATAAAACAAAAAGCAAGAAAATAGAGCTAAATATATAACAAAGAGTCCCAAAACATGCTGAGAATTTCTTGTGTGTCTCACCAAGACTTGTTTTTAATTAACACTCTTAAGAATTAAGAACAGGAAGATTCGATACCTGTAGTGGGTATAAACCAAAGGCCATAAGCTCAGGTGTGTGTGAATAAAAATTGCTTTCATTATTTTCTTTCAGTGACTTATATTCCCTAATCCCACTGAAATGTGGGAAAGTCAGCTCTATTCATTCCATTTGCTTCCCTCCAAGATGGTGGGAATGCCCACATTCATCAGTAAACACCACTTACCCCAGAAATGTGTTCTGTCTCAGCTCTGAGAGTCCCTTCAGTTTTGCCACTTCTGCTGTTTTAGTGTCCTTCTCAGCACCTAGTATTCAGTCTGCATGGAGCTGCCACAAAAATCTGCTCATTTTCACTTATACACCAATTCTTTCTCTCCCAAAGCCCTTGGGAATATCTTTAGCTTGAAAGATATCTCCCTCCTTTTCTCTCTTCAAACCCTCTGGAACACATAATTTATTCTCCATGGAACTGGGTTTTAGTCAAAATAAGCCAGGAAGGAAAGGCATTAGTTAAGAACAAGTTGAGTTGCTATCACAAAGTAATCAATAATACAGAGACTGAAATAATTCGGTTTGTTTCTCTTTCATATAATATCCACAGATAAAAGATCTTTTACTAATAGGAGAGCTCTGCTATCTTCAAACCAGGCGGCACTGTTTGGGGATCAAGATAGTTCTTCAAGTGCTCATCTCCTCACCAATGGAAAGGAGAAAGGGACTTAGGGAGAACATATTTCTTTCTAGGGACATAATTTGGAATAAGGTCTGGTTTCACAGATGTGTGGCCAGTGCAGTAACACAGGCCTTGCTCAGAAGGGAGCCCCATGTTGGGCTTTAATGCTCTGCAACTACAATATTATTTTTTTTAATTATTAAAAATTGTGCCTTTGAATTTCTGTTTTGCAAGAGAAGTTCAGTGGGACAATGAAGCATGTGCTAGGGGCACGGAGTTTGGCTCACCGATTCTACTTCCATGTGACCTCTCCTCTTGAGACAGTCTTGGACACTCTCAGCCTCACCCCACTCAGCAACTGCAGCTGTCCTTCACACCCAGCAGGGTTTTGTCTATTATAAATTGTTTCTTGTATTATGTTAAGTTAGTCTACATTATAGTACATCATTAGTTTTTGTTGCAGTGTTCAATGATTCATTAGTTGTGTATAAGACCCAGCGCTCAACACAGCATGTGCCCTCCTCAATACCCACCACCTGGTTATTCTGTCCCCCCACACCCCTCCCTTCTGTAACCCTCAGTTTGTTTCCTGGAGTCAATAGTCTCTCATGGTTTGTCGCCCTCTCTGATTTCTTCCTGCTCAGTTTTCCCTCACTTCCCCTGTGGTCCTCTGCGTTATTCCTTACGTCCCACCTATGAGAGAAACCATAAGATGATTGTCTTTCTATGCTTTACTTGTTTTGATTAACATACTACCCTCCAGTTCCATCCATGTTGATGCAAATGGTGGGTATTCATTCTTTCTGATGGCTGAGTAATATTCGATGGTATATATGAATCACATCTTCTTTTACTTTATAGAAACTGCCAATCTATTTTTCAAAATGGCTGAGCCATTCTGCACTGTTACCATCAACGTATGGAAGGTGTAGTTGCTCTGCATCATCATCACACTTGATATTGTTATTATTTTTTATTTTAGCCACTTTCATAGGTGTGTAGTGGTATTTACTTTGGGTTGCAATTTGAAATTTCCTAGTGGAAAATCATGCTGAATATAATTTATGAACTTATCTTCCATATTTATACCCTTTTGGCAAAATATTTATACAAGTTTCAGCCTATAATTTAATTGGGTTTTCTTATTGTTAAGCTCTAGTAAGTCTTAATATTTTCTGGATACAAATTATTATATATAATAAATTATATAAATTTTGTGGATAATAAATTTTCAAGATATATGACTTGCAAATATTTTCTCCTGGTCTATAACTTGACTTTTCATTCTCTTGACAGATTAGCAAAGAAAATTTTCTAATTTAGATGAAATCCAATTTTTCTGTTGTCTTTCTTTTATGGGTAATGTTTTCAGAGCCATTTCTAAAGTTTCTTGGCCTAACCCCAACTGAAAAATATTGCCTCCTCTGCTTTTTATTAAGAGTTTATAGATTTATGTTTTACATTTAGATGTAAAATCCATTTTATATTAATTTTTATATAAAGAATGAGGTTTAAGTCCAGGTTTGTGTGTTTGCAAATGGATGACCAGTTGTCCCAACACTGTTTATTAACAAGACAATCTTCTCTGTTTAATTGCTCTGCACTTTGTCAATAATCAAATGGTTGTATTCATGTAGGTCTATTTCTTTACTCTCTATGTGGTTCCATTGATTTTTGTGTCTGTCTTTTCACCAGTACTACACTGTCTTCATTAGTGTCTACAATGTCTATTGATTGATTATTTTTTATTCAGATAAGTTTGTTTAGTAGCATGTTTTCTGTAGGCACCCAGTGTTATCAGAGCCCTTGGAGAAAAGAAGGTCGGGATGGGGAAATGTCTAGAGAGGACAATACTTCTCTGCTTATCAGCATGTACAGAGTGTATATGTGGACCTGACCTCCAAGGTTGGGATAAGGAGTGTACCCAGAAGTGGGCAGATACTAAAGGCTGATATTGCTCACCTGAAAATGAATGTCAATACTTCTTTGTGTATCCTTGTGGAGTTTCACTTTATTCCTATGCAGCTTAATCCACAGAAGATACTGAAGGTCACACATACAGGTATCTAGACCAGATAGCTAGAACTTTTTCTACACAACTTCCTCTATTTTGGAACTATTTGCTGAAATGTCTAGCTGTCTCAGTTTCCCTGAACTCATTTCCAGCTCCTACACTCAACAAGGTGACCAAGCAGTGTTTGGATTCTCTTCGCTGTTCCCACTCTCTGAAAACTGCCATCAACCAGAAATCCAAAGTGATATTAAGGCTTACCATCTTTGCTTTCTTTTTCTCAAGGATAAGTCCTTTACTGTCACTGTCTAATGTATAAAAGCAGTTGCTTCATACAGTTTTCCTGCTTTCTAGTTTTTTACCTTGGAAGGTTAAGACAAATACTTGTTTCTCAATCACAGCAGGAACCAAAAGTTTATTCTTTTAATTATTGAATGTTAGATTACATGTGTGTGCATGTTTGTATGAATAACAAATACAGTTGTTATAAATACTTATATTCAGATATATGAATGAATATAACTTTTCTCCACATGACTGCTAGACTGGTTAAACGTATGGGAACTTTCTAAGATACACTTTTGTAGAGTGGCTGTATCATTTTCATTCTCACTACCAATGGATGTTAGTTCCATCTGCTCCGTATCTATATGATTGGTATCATCAGTTTTTATTTTTTTTTCCATTCTATACAGTGTGACTAACTTAACATTTTGCTAATGGTTAATGATATTGAGCATTTTTTGTGTGCTTATTTTCCATCAGTATATTTTCTCCAGTGATGAGTCTTGTTTTGTTTAATTTTTTTTTAATTTGTTTAAATCTTTTAAACAAAATTTTAATTGAGATGTTTGTTTTTCAATATTGTTTTTGAGAGTTCTTTACATATTCTGGATACAAATCCTATACCAGATGCAAATATTTGGAAATATTTTCACTAAGTTCATGGTTCATGTTTTTATCCCTTTAACAGTGTCTTTAACAGTGTCTTTCAAAGAATTAGATATTTAATTTTGACAAAATTTAACTTAGCAATTTTTTTAACTGATCATACTTTTTGTTTGTTTTACCCAAGGAAACTTCACCTAAGTCAGGATCACGAAGAATATTTCTTATATTTTTCTTCTTGAAGTTTTCTAATTGTGTGCCTTACATTTAGTAATGTAATATGACCCATTTTGAGTTAATCTTTGCTATGTGTCAAGTTCTTTTTTTTTTTAACATGTAGAGATCCAACTTTTCCAGCAAAATTTTTGAAATCACAGTAATTTCTTTACTGAAATGCCTTTAGATCACTGTCAAAAGTCAATTAATTATATTTGTGTAGGTTTATTTCTGGACTCTGTACTATGTTCCATCAATCTATATGTCTATCATTTTATCAATATTACACTGACTAGCTAATTGCAATTTCTTGGTAAGTCTTAAAATAAGGTAGTGTAAATTCTAAACTTCATTTTTTATCTTTGTTCATGCTTTTCTAGTTACTGTGTCTTCCTAAATACATTTTAGAATCATTTAAAATAAATTTTAGAGTTTGGTAACCCAATCTTAATAGCATTTTTGAGGAGACTGCTTTGAATCTATGTATTATTTTGGAGAGACATGACATCTAAGCAATGTTGAGTTTTCCAACCATAAACATACATTTCTCCATTTCTGCCTTCCTTGATTTCTTTCATTTGTGTTTTATAGTTTTCAGAAACAAGTTTTACATATATTTATTAGATTTGTATATAAGCATGTTATTTTCAGCACAATTACAAATAGTGTACTTTATTTTTTTTTAATATAATTTTTTATTTTTTATAAACATGTATTTTTATCCCCAGTGGTACAGGTCTGTGAATCACCAGGTTTACACACTTCACAGCACTCACCAAAGCACATACCCTCCCCAATGTCCATAATCCCACCCCCTTCTCCCAAACCCCCTCCCCCCAGCAACCCTCAGTTTGTTTTGTGAGATTAAGAGTCACTTATGGTTTGTCTCCCTCCCAATCCCATCTTGTTTCATTGATTCTTCTCGTACCCACTTAAGCCCCCATGTTGCAACACCACTTCCTCATATCAGGGAGATCATATGATAGTTGTCTTTCTCCACCTGACTTATTTCGCTAAGCATGATACGCTCTAGTTCCATCCATGTTGTCGCAAATGGCAAGATTTCATTTCTTTTGATGGCTGCATAGTATTCCATTGTGTATATATACCACATCTTCTTGATCCAACAAAAGTAGGAGCTGGTTCTTTGAAAGAATTAATAAAATTGATAAACCCCTGGCCCGACTTATCAAAAAGAAAAGAGAAAGGGCCCAAATAAATAAAATCATGAATGAAAGAGGAGAGATCACAACTAACACCAAAGAAATACAAACTATTATAAGAACATACTATGAGCAACTCTACGCCAACAAATTTGACAATCTGGAAGAAATGGATGCATTCCTAGAAACATATAAACTACCACAACTGAACCAGGAAGAAATAGAAAGCCTGAACAGACCCATAACCAGTAAGGAGATTGAAACAGTCATTAAAAATCTCCAAACAAACAAAAGCCCAGGGCCAGACGGCTTCCCGGGGGAATTCTACCAAACATTTAAAGAAGAACTAATTCCTATTCTCCTAAAACTGTTCCAAAAAATAGAAATGGAAGGAAAACTTCCAAATGCATTTTATGAGGCCAGCATCACCTTGATCCCAAAACCAGACAAGGATCCCACCAAAAAAGAGAGCTATAGACCAATATCCTTGATGAGCACAGATGCGAAAATACTCAACAAAATACTAGCCAATAGGATTCAACAGTACATTAAAAAGATTATTCACCACGACCAAGTGGGATTTATTCCGGGGCTGCAAGGTTGGTTCAACATCCGCAAATCAGTCAATGTGATACAACACATCAATAAAAGTAAGAACAAGAACCATATGATACTCTCAATAGTGTACTTTAATTTAAATTTCTAATTGCTTATTAGTATATAGAAATAACTGACACAATTGATTTTTATCTATTTACTTAGTACTCTACAACCCTGTTAAACTCACTTATTACTTTTAATGATTTTTCTGTAGACTCTTTGAAGCTTTCTATGTAGGTGACATGTTGTCTATGAATGGAAACAGTTTTAGTGCTTTTTTCCCAACTTGTGTTTTTAATACATTTTTTTAATCCTACTGTATGTTAGAACTTCCATTAGTATGTTGAATAGGAGTGGTGAGGGCATTTCTTCTGTAGTTCAAATCTTAGGTGAGAAGAATTTTGTCTTAAACCATTAAGGACAATGTTACCTGAAAGATTTTGTATGTCCTGTGTCAGGATAAGGAGACCCCCTGCTACTCATGGTTTGCTAAGAGTTTTCAGTCATGAATCAATATTGAATTTGGTCAAACGCTTTTCCTGCATCTATTGAGATCAGGGGTATGTCAGTAAATGTTTAACAACTGACATTCTGGGGAGAACAAAATTGAATAGTGCTCCTATGAACATTTACGTGTGAGTTATCTACTTACATATCTGTCTTCAATTCACCCCAGTTTTCTTCTGATTAGTGTTAGTATGTCATGGGGCTTTTTTCATGCTTTTATATTTAACTTTTTTTTTTGTATTTTTGTATGCAGCATATCTTTAGATTTTGCTTTTTTTAACCCATCTGAAAAATCAAATGACATTTTCTTTGAATTTATTTGAGGTACTTAAACCATTTGTATTTAATATATTATTGATATTCTTTAGTTTAAATATACCAGATACCTATTTGTAGCTTATGGTATCATCTTTTTCTTGCACAATTTTTTCCTTTTGTACTGCCTCCTTTTGGATTAATTTTATCTCTCTTATGACTCCATGTTGTTGGCTTATTAACTACTTTCTCTTTTAGATCATTTAGGGTTGATGAACTATATCTCTATCAAATGTTCCTTCAAGTAGTATGACACCATTTCAAATAGAGCATAAAAATCTCAAAACAGTATATTTCAAGTATCTCCTTCTTGGCTTTTGTGTTACTATCATATATTTGTTTCTATCTATGTTATAAGCCCTATAATATAATTATTATTATTTTTGTTTTAAGCTGTCAGTTATCTTCTAACATGATTTTTAAACAAAAAAACAATTATTTTACATTTAATCTACCTTATTATATTACCATAAATAATTATACTTAATCATTATACACTTGCCTTTCTAATGCTCTTCATCTTTGTGTAGTTCCAGATGGATCTTTTTTCTTTCTGACAGATGGAACTTTTTTCCTCAATTACTTCATTCAAAACTGAAGGCAAAATATTTAAGATATCTACAAATTCAAAGCATTGACCATTGCATACTGTTATCCAACAGAAATATAATGCAAAGTACATATATAATCTTTAATTTTATAATACTTACAAAGCTAAAAAGATTTAGATCAATTTTAATATTACATTTTATTTGACCCAATGTAACTAAACATTATTTAAAAGTGACAAAATATTTCACATTATTTTTTGCACTAAATCTTCAATATCTGATGTGAATTTTACAATTATAACATATCCTAATTTGACCTAGTCACATTTCCAGTGCTCAAAAACCAGATGTGGTACTAGTTATCGTTTTGGACATCATAGACCTAAACTATCATGACTGGCTTAAATCAACCATGGTCACTTTCCAAGAGTTGGAAATAGAACCCTAGGCAAGATAGAAAGTACTTAATGTATATTTTATAGGCAACTATCAGTGTGTAGGACACAAAACTCATATCTTCTTTTCCTATGACTTCTCAGTTATAATAATTATAACAATTATATCATTCTGAATGTATGCACATCTTAGATTTATGTTGCCTAAGTTTTTTATAAAGTGGGACTATATCTACAAGGGGAAATGAAACCAGTTGAACAAGCTTTATGTGGTGATAACTTATCACCACTTTCCTTAGTTCTATAATACAAAAAATCTGAACAAATTATCCATGCACTGCATGTACCTAGTATCTGGCCCAAATCTCTCAGCAAATATATGCTGACATAGATCTTCTGCTCATGACCTAGTTGTTGATGGCATTCACTTCTCTAAGAAATCTTTCTCTAAGGTCTTGCAAGCAAATAACTATAAACTACTCAAATCTCCAAATCTTCAAGTTCTATGGTTAGCCCTTTGTACTACATGTACTCAGGTGTTAGAGTGAAGAGGAAAGATTTACCTGATTGAGAAACCTCCTGGTTTTTTTTTTTTTTTAAATTTCTATTTCTTTATTTTTTTATTATGTTCAGTTATCCAGCATATAGTGCACCATTAGATTTTGTTGTAGTGTTTAATGATTCATTAGTTGAATATAACACCCAGCTCTCATTCCAGCTTTTGCCCTCCTTAATACCCATCTCCTGGTCACCCCATTCTTTCCCCATCCCCACTGTAGCCCTCAGTTTTCCAGAGTCCAGAGTCTCTCATAGTTTGTCTCCCTCTCTGATTTCTTCCCATTCAGTTTTACTTTCCTTCCCCTGTGGTCCTCTATGTTATTCCTTATATTCCACATATTAGATAAACTGCCTGTTAAACTGAAACAGTATATCTACTCTGGAACCCAATTTTTTGGAAGAAATGAAGGGTGACATTTAAAAGTAGTGCTCCCAGTAGTCTAGAAGATTCTCTGATAAAGGATTTCCCTTCACAAAACTACCGAGACTATACTAACAGACTAAAACATTTAAAACAGTATTGTTTAATATGATAGCCCATGTATATATAATCACCTCACATTAAGCAGATATTTAAGTAGTAAAATTTGAGATCTGATATGGTAGAAGCTGAAATGGACATAATGCATTGTTCTCCAACATCCTTCATCTTCTAATTTTATTTTTAGACAAAAAGGACCATTCTTTACCTCTTTCAAAACTACATAGAAAAGGACATTAGTGTATGCATTAACTTGCCTTATATTGCCATATTTGGAAAATTCTGTAACACCATGGTTATGTTTTGGGTTCTAAAATCAGCCTCACGTGTAGCTAAATCCTAGTCCAACAAATACTAGTTCTATTGAATGGGAATTTTTTTTTTAAGATTTTTTCTTTATTTATCTGACAGAGATCACAAGTAGGCAGAGAAGCAGGCAGAGAGAGAGGAGGAAGCAGGCTCCCCGCAGAGCAGAGAGCCCGATGTGGGGCTCGATCCCAGGACCCTGGGATCATAACGCGAGCCGAAGGCAGAGGCCTAACCCACTGAGCCACCCAGGTGCCCCTGAATGGGAATATTTTTTTCTTTACATCAGTTTTCTCATATGTATAATGGATGACATGTAGTATAGATACTGTTGATATTCTATAAAAAATAATGGGATTAAATGACATCACATCCATGAAATATACATCATCGTGCTTATCACAGAAAAAGCTCAATAAATATTATCTCTGCATCTGTTTGGTTGACTGCTTGATATCTTGTCAATGGGTCTTTCTTTATTGGTTTTTGTGGTGTGTCTTATATTTTTGCTTAAATATTAGACATTAAATGTAGAGAAGCAGTAGAGACTGAAGCAAATAGAACTTATGGCGGGGGGACTGTGCTGCTTCTTCTTTATTTTTTTCTTTTCATCGGACCATCCATGAGAATGGTTGAGTTAATCTAGTCAATAGCTGAGTTGAATTTGGGATTGGTTATTGGCACAGTTTTCTTTGTTACTGCTATACCGCAACTTCAAATTCTTCCATCAGTAGATTATTGCTTTCTTATACTTGGATGGAGCTAGAAGTGCCAGAAGTTTTTCTTGGTATTCTTGTCCCACTTAAGCTTTCAGAAGACCCTGCATTTCTGCACCACAGAAAGGGAGTTTTGTAATATTCTTTCTCCTCTCTCAGTTGCACTTTGCTACTGTTTGATATATGGGGTGAAGGGCAAGGACTTTCTCAGTTCTCCTGCTCAAGCTTCAGTTTTAGACAAATCCTGTATGCTGGGACTGATCCTGCTCTTATTTTTCATTGGAGAGTCTTGTCACCCTCTAAAATTCAGGTCATTTGGTTGCATTGTAATTTCAGCTTTATAACAGCCCCCCCACCCCCGCCAAACAATACTTTAAGTATCACCTGGGTTTTGTTTTTGTTGTTGTTCTTAGAATGTGACATTCTCTTGCAACTTACTAAATCCTAACAGAAACACCTAAACTGAAATATTTTAAGAAATCATTCTTAATCTTTGATGAGAATGACTAAGTAAGTTATTTGTAAATATATAGTCATATGACACTATACAGGGAAGGTACTTGGTAAATATTTCAAGGCAAGCTCACTTGCAGAGTGTACTTAAATTCAGAAGATGAATTTATGTATTCTCAATTAAACACTGTAATTCCATAATTCAATAAACAGAACTGAATTAAATTATCCATAGCAGCTTTATATAATAAAATAGCTTATGACACATAGACATGATATCCAAATATGTTTTTAGTGGTGGCAATATACCTTTGTTGTCCATATTTTCATTCAGTTGCAGTACTAAAGAAAAAAGTCTCCAAGTCTTTATACTATGGAAAAATAAATGCTTTCTGGAATCAATTAAAAATGTAATAAATTATGTAACAGTTAACTTCCAGCATCTTACAGTTTTTTAAATAAAGTTAAAAGTCACAATCTAGTCTATATGATAAAAATAATGCTGTGTATAAAAAAAAATTTTTTAAATTCTAAAAATTAATCAGTTGAAATATTTGAGAATCTTTAGCCAGTATATTATTCATATTCAGAAACCATAAGAAACTCAGATTGTTTTCCAATATTCATCAGTAGGGTATGTTAGAGTAATTTTTTAATGGATAAATATAAAATAATATTCACATGATGAGAAATATTTTTATCAAAATAAAAAATAATAATATTAAACTGTTCTGCATTAATCATAATAATTGGATTAAAATACTCTTAATTAGGCCCCTCTTAGATTACATTATAACATGATGCCTAAAAGATATATTTTAAAAAACATATATTTGAGGGAAATTCTCCATAAGGGAAGCTAAGCTTGAAGTCTTACACACTGGCTTGCTCTGAAAAAGGATAGAGAAAAAAGTTGGTAAGACCACCTCACAAATCTTTATCAAGTTTCTCAACCTCATCACTATTGACTGGATAAGTGATGTGGGAGTTTTTCTGTGCCTTGTAGATTATTTAGTAGCATTCCTAAACTTTACCCTTTTGTTTCTAGTAGTACCCATCAATAGTAAAAATATTACCAAATGTTTCCTGGGTGTGCAGTGGTGAATACACTCCTAATTGGGAGCCATAACTAGTCCCCAACATAATTAGTCCCTAGCACCAGTTAAAACTTAGTCTCAAACTCAGAACTGAGTTTCTCAGAGTGCCTAATGAGCTCTATATTCAAATACATACATGTACAAATGTGTGTATCACTGTTATTTAAAAGTCTACAGTATATTCACTGAGTAAATTAAAGTGAAGTAATCAGAGGGAGGCTGGGAAGATGGCAGAATAGAATGACCCTAAGCTCACCTTCTCCCACAGATACAACTAGATAACACTAACATCAGCATAAATAACCTAGAAAATGACCCAAAGACTGGCAGAACAAACTCCACAGCTAAAGACAGAAAAGAAGCCACAATGAAGAAAATAGGAAGGGTAGAGTTGCAGTATAAGAGGAAAGAGGATGGTGGCTATCTATATTTGGGAGTGAGCCAAGAGTATGGTGAAGGGTGAGAAACAGACTACCACACAGGGGGATGTGCACAGGGAAGATGAATCCCCACAGCATCTGGCTTTAAAAATGAGAGGGGCTGAATTTCATGAGTTCTTACAACCAGCAAGATTTAAAGTCTAGAATTTTATAAATCAGCAGGCTCAGCTCTGAGAGAGCCTGGAGGGTGTTAGGAAGCTGAGTCCCTGACCTTAAAGAGAGAGCAGGACAAACAGCCAGCAAAGATACAGCATAGAAGCAGTAGCTTGAAAAATGCCTGGGGCACTTGGGAAGGGAATTTATTTACTCATCTTAGCTTGGCCAGAAAGGCAGAGATCTCAGGCAGACACTTCCAGGAACAGAGGAGCTAACAGGCACAATTTCCTTTCCTGACTCCTCAATATAAACACACAGTCACTGTGGAAACTACTGCACTCACTACTTAACTTGCTGACACCAAACCATGCCCCACCCCATACAACTCCCATACTCAGTGGATTTGCCCTTTCCAGTCACTCCAGTCATGCTTGCTTCAGTCCTGATGCTGTATGCCCCCTCCCACAAAAGACCAGTTCATACCCATCCAACACTGTATCTCCCAACCCAGAACCCCAGTTCCAGTGGCACCAGTAGGAGGTCTCATTTCAAAAGCAGACCAGAACAACCCCATTAAAATGCACCACAGCCAGTGAGGGATCAGATATAGCCCAAAACTGGCAAAAAGAGCCTCTGCAGACAACACATCTGAAGAAAAAAGCATCCAGGATGCAATGGCAGTGCACATGCAACACACTGGAAATGTTCTGAAGCTTCAGGCTCTGGGTAACATGGGACACAGCATTGCAAGGCACTACAGAACCTCTTCTTCATAAGACCATCATCCTCAAGAGTAAAAGACATAGCTGACTTTTCTAATACAGGGAAACAGACAAAGGGATTTAGACAAAATGAGGAAGCAGAAAAATATGTCCAAATAAAACAACAGAACAAAACCATAAGCAGATGACCTAAGCAAAATGGTTATAAGTAATATGCTGATGGAGAATTGGAAGTAATGATGATAAAGATAATGGACTTGACAAAAGAGTGGAGGACATCAATGAGACTTAACAAAAAGATAAAAAAAAAGAAACAAACATAGGTGAGTAACACAAGGTGAAATTAAAAATACAGCTGATGGGGCATCGGGTGGCTCAGTCCATTGGGTATCTACCTTCAGCTCAGGTCATTATCCCAGGGTCCTGGGTTTGAGCCCTGCAGCAGGTTCCCTGCTTGCAGAAAGTTTGCTTCTCCCTCTCTTCCTCACTCATGCTCTCTCTTACTATCTTTCTCTCTCAAATAAATTAAATAAAATTTTTTTAAATAATACAATTGATAGCATCAGTAATAGGCAGGAATGAATTAATAACCTGGAAAACAGAGTAATGGAAAGTAATCAAGCTGAAGAGGTGAGAGAAAAAAAACTGGGCAAAATGAGAATAGACTTAGGGAATTCAGTGACTCAATAAAATGTAATAACATTCACATTATAGGGACCCCAGAATTTAAAGAAACATAAGAGGACAGAAAATTTATCTGAAAAAATAATAGCTGAAAATTTCCAGAATCTGGGGCTGGAAACTAATACCCAGATGCAGGAGGCAGAGATATCTCCAAAAAATCAACTAAGGAAAGTCCACACCAAAACACATAGTAATTAAAATGGCAAAAAGTAGTGATAAACAAAAAATTTTATAAGCAGCAAGAGAAAATAAGACAGTTATATATTGAGTGCTTCAGTTGCTCAGTTGGTTAAGTATCTAGCTTGTGATATTGGCTTGGATCATGATTTCATAGGTTGTAGGATTGGGCCTTGCATCAGGCTCTATGCTCAGTGAGGAATCTGCTTGAGATTTTTCTCCCTCTCTCCCTCCCCAACTCACACTCTATCTTTCTCTCTCAAATAAATAAATAAATCCCAAAATAAATATATAAAATCTTAAAAAAAAGACAGTTACCTACAAGGGGAAACCCCATAAGGTTATCAGCAGATTTTTCACAAGAAACTTTGCAGACCAGTTTCATGATATATTCAAAGTGCCAAAAGGAAAAAATCTGTAGCCAGAAATACTATACCCAGTAAGACTCTCATTCAAAATAGGAGAGATAGTTTCTCAGACAAACAAAAACTAAAGGAGTACATGACCACTAAACCAAAAAATATTAAAGAGAACTCACTGAGTGTAAAGGGAAAACCAAGACTATTGGACTATGCAAATTTATGTATTCTAATTTAATATAGACCACTATATGCCAAATATGTTATATACAAACCTAGTGGTAACCATAAACCAAAAACCAGTAATAGATATACAAAGAATAAGAAGAAAGAAATCCAAGTATGTTAAGAAAGAAAACTAACAAACCATGAAAGTGAGCAAGAAAAGAACAGAAAAAAACTATAAAATAACAATAAAATGAGTAACAAAATGGCAATAAAAATATACCTACCAATAATTACTTTGAATGTAAATGGACTAAATTCTCCTATCAAAAGACATGACAGAATGGATTAAAAAAACAAGAATCATCTATATGTTGCTCACAAGAAACTCATTTTAGATATAAGACATCTGCAGATGAATGTGGAGATGGAGAAACATTTATTATGCAAATGGATGTCAAAAGAAAGCTGGGGTAACAATACTTAGATTGGACAAAAAGACTTTAAAACAAAGACCATAAAAAGAGACAAAGAAAGGCACTAAATAATTACAATGGGGATGACCCAACAAGAAGACGTAATAATTCTGTAGTTATGCACCCAATATGGGAGCACCCAAATACACAAAACAGCTAATAACAAACATAAAAGAATTAATCAATAGTAGTACAATAATAGTAGGGGATTAAACATCTCACTTACATCAATGGACAGATGATCCAAAACAATGATCAACAATGAAACAGTGGTTTCGAATGACACGCTGAGCCAGATGGATTTAACAGGTTTTTTTTTTAATTTTTTATTTTTTATAAACATATATTTTTTACCCAGGGGCACAAGTCTGTGAATCACCAGGTTTACACACTTCACAGCACTCACCAAAGCACATACCCTCCCCAATGTCCATAATCCCACCCCCTTCTCCCAAGCCCCCTACCCCCAGCAACCCTCAGTTTGTTTTGTGAGATTAAGAGTCACTTATGGTTTGTCTCCCTCCCAATTCCATCTTGTTTCATTG